>NC_141702.1:59923555-60104464 GCF_971803275.1 Cyanistes caeruleus | reverse complement strand
GAAACAAACAGAAGTGGGGCTCCATTAATAGGAAAAATGGGTAACAGTATAGTTTTATAGGCCACATCATCCCTGGTTCTTATAGAATGTTGTAGAGGGAGGCCATTAGGTTAAATTAGATAATATGATGCAAGGGTTATGGCCATTTCACAAGCAGAAGGTTCTCTGAAGAGAACAGTTTTCAAAAGCCTTTCTCTGTGCTCAGCTTAGTATGTTCTTTAATATTAATGGTTTATTATCTGGATAGGACTGGAAAATAAGTAGGTGTGAAAATAAAATATTTTCCAGGCTATCAACCAGGCACATCATCAACATGGGGTAGTATGGGGTTTCCATTGGCTTTGTGTACCCAACCCTCTTTTCTGTAGAGGCTAAAATTAGTTCCTCTACAGCTGCTGTTGAAGGCATGGAAGACTTGAACTGACCAGTTGAGAAAACAGGCTGAAGTCACAATAAATTTAGTCCCCAAGTGTAGTAACTGCATTTGAGGTGAATAAAATTGTGGCATAAACGATACCTTTATCACTTCAATGTGAGGAATGAGCACACCACAGTCAAAGAGAATACAGCAGTTTTAGCCTCTTCTCACTGCTGCCCCAAGTGTAAATAGGGCATCACCAAGACAGACACCACTTCTGATTTTGTCGAATCACTTGATACAAACATTGATCCTGTCATGGCTGAATATACAATACCCTCCCTCAGACATTTTCTTGTAACATAGAGTCACTGGCTGTGTTGCAATTCAGAAGTGAGCCATTCACTTATGAATGTGCAAGTGTTCATGTGTGTCACTGCCTTAAGCTCTCTGTGCATCAGGTTTATGAATCTAGTGGTCTTCTCAAAAGAATCACCTCATCAGATGGAGCAAATTGAAAAAGCACCCTTGTCTTTGCAATAATTGCTGTGAACATTAGTTTTCCTATTTAAATTAATCTTCGATTGTGTTTTATTTTGTCCATGGTACAACAGAGACAAATTCTGCAATTAAACCAGAATAGTTCATTACAGATGACACTAATAATTGAACAGAGACATTGGAAAATATCTCTTGTCCTTTTACAGCAAGTGTAAATGATTTTAAGAAGGTTATACTGGGTATAAAAAGTCACATTGCAGTAAAGGAAGTGCATGAATCCATAATCTGGATGATGGGAAAATGTTGCTGGCAGGAAAAAAGGGTGTTTTACAGTTCCAGGCTCTAATGAGTGACAATAAAGAGACACTGAAAAAGAAGCTTACAAACTTATGACAATGCTATAGGTTTGGCTGAGAAATTAGGCCAAGAGTTACAGGGACATTTAATCTTATGTCTGAGCCCCCAAAAAGCTGAGGAATATTTATTGTTAGTGCTTTTATAGCTAAACTTCACCCCACTATTTCTTTCTGAACCCTTTCCTGGCAATTAATATCTGAGAGCAGGACCACGTTAATTTTTCAATCCACATGTACGTGGTACCTTTGTTCTAATACACATAACTTCCATACAGCTAGAAAGACATGGGGGACAGAGAGACTACCATAGGGAGGGGAGACAGAGTATTTTTGTGGACAAGGGTTAAAATACCTTTCCCACTAAATCATTCGACATTCAGGCCACATTTACATTAAGAAATAAAACATAGAGTTCTTTCCACAATTTAAAGTTGCCACTTCTCTTGCTCTGTCCTTCTATGAACTTTCAGAAATTACCCCACTAATACCCCAGTAAGAAGTAGGAAAAGTAACCTGTATATTTTGCTCAAATTTGAACTGCCCACATTACAAAAAACCCCACCAAAACTCAACACCCAAACCGAAACAAAAAACCCACCCACCCAAACAAACAAAAAGAGGTGGGAAGGGATTACATCAACAAAAATGCCGGTTTGGGTAACATTTTCACAAGTCCCCAGCTGGGATGCCAAAAACCCAGTAAGAGCTCCCCTGCTTTTGAAGGTGTGATGTTTTGCATCAGTCTGACCTCAAGATATTCCCCTGACGGGAGCTGCAGCTGCACAGTGCAAATGAAGGCCTGTGTAATTTATTTCTTTACTCCTAATAATGGCTGCAACCCCAAATTTACCCACAATTACTTTTTTTCCCCTCCTAAGACAGACAGCTTTTTAATGAACTGCTGTGCTAATACTTTCACTGGAAATGTCAGGGATTTGGATGCAATTTTGACCTTGGCCACCATTTTGGGGGACATGGGCAAGCTACTTCCCTTGCATTTGTGCAGCTGTCTTTAAGGGACATTGCACTTATTTGCTTCTCAAAGATGTAATGAGGTGTCACTTGGTAAGAATTTGGAGGGAAAACACGTCATGTAAACGTAATTTAAAAATATTATTATATTGACCTTCAGAACAACTGAAATATGGTGAATTTGGTATAAACTAAAATGAAAAATTAGAGCAGTAACTCACCGCTATAGCTTTCTGCTGGTTCAATACTTCATGGAGAGAAGACTCAGGCATCTTACTATTGTGGACTTGAATTTTAAACAGATTTCAAAAGAAAGTCTGGTGGTAGAATCTTCTGATCTGCTTTATACATTTATCCTCATGTACAACTAATTGCACATTTTTGAATTCCTTTTCCTGACCCAGAGTTTTGCAATGGCAGATCTCAAAAGTGCTACACAAAGTTCATGGCACTTGCTCTGCAGATCAAGCAACGTCTTGGTTTCAAATGCAAGGAGTGACTTGGGAATTCAGGGAGTGATGGCTGGGGAGAGAGCTCCAGATCCCTGAATCCCAGAGGAGCTCTACCCAGGAGGCTGTTTTGCCCCTCTGAACAGGAATTTGAAGAACTCCCCAATTAGCATTTGCCTGAGCCCTGCTTCTTGCTTTTTTTCTACTTTCTTACAAGTGTTAATTTTGCTAACATTGTTCAATGATATCTTAAAAATATCTTCAGCACTGGAGGCATTTTTCCCTTCACTGTTTTTGTTGTTTTTTTCAAGCACTTGCAATGAGTCCTTCTCTTCCTGAGATAACAGCCTCACTGAGGTCTAGTAGTTCAATTCCTAAATATTATATCCCTTTTAAAAAACACACCAAAAAGAATATGAAATGCCACATATAAAACAATATTTTGGAATATAAAGAAGCTTGCTTGGATTAGTATTCCATAATAACATGATTATTTCTTTCAAAACCAGTGCTACTTATGTTGTTTCCTGTTTGAAATATCCTGCTTTGCATTTTTTTAAATTTATGAAATAATTGGTTTTGCGCAGCAATCTACAGCAAAAGTATTCAGAGACCCTTGTGCATTTCTGCCTGATCTGCTACATTTCCTCTCTCCAAAAGAAAAAGACCTTGAATGTTTTAGATATGGCACTCAACATCCTTCAAAAGACAAACTTAAAAATTATCTCTGATGCGATATAACTAAAATGCTGATGGTTCAATTCTTAGCTTTTAAGGGCTGATGATAGCTGAAATAAACCAGTTACACAACTGGACCTTCTTTCACGAACACATTTAAGCACATGATTAAATTTGTAAGGTAAATTTGTAAATTTACATATTTGTAAATATGTAAGGTCTGAGATTTTTAATATTTTCCTAAATTAGATCTTTGTTTTCCTGGGGTGTGTATACAAGAGATATTCCTCAGCAATATAGGTACTTCTCTGAGCACTGTCAGGGCAAAAGGAATGCGAGTCTAAAGTTTAGGGGAAGAGCCTCTCACTTCCAATTTCTTGAGGTTTTGCCTTAAGCATAACTTTGCTTCAGAGGGTTGAATCCTCCTCACTCTGGCTTTCTCTTGTTTGATTTGGAAGATGTAGCTATGTATTTCCTTAAGTCCTGATTAATGTGGAGAAACATTCTTTTCATGCTTGTAAAAAACAGACGCATCCCAGCCAGGCCCAGAACATATGTGACTGGTTCCATCCTCTTTACAACATATTGCTGTGTGAAATAAGGAACATGCGACAATCATCACTTTCCAGTCTCCGGACTGTGATGCCAGATAGAAGGCACCCATCCATTTTTTTTTCCCTCATCCTTTTTATAGTCCTTACTCTCCCATACTGATTAAATTTGAATAGCCATTTTATTGCCAATTCTGTTAGCTATGATCATGCCTTATTATTCTATTAAATGAAGTTAAATGGAAATAGGAGAATCAGCACCTTTGCTTGCCAGTTGCTGGCTTGCAGGTTGAAATGGTTCACCATGCCCTTTATTCTATTGTTGTTAATAAATAAGACACACAATTCTTTCATTTAATTCATTTCTGATCTTGAGGTTTGATAGTGTTGACATTCTAAGAATCCAGCATGAATTAGTCATTTTGTGGTGCCAGAGCTTACTGTGCATAGGAGAGTGCTACTAGTGATGTGAAAATAAGAACACCACAACAAACCAGGCAGCAAAAATTTTATGTCTTTTTTTGGAAGCTTTTTTTTATTGTTGTTGTTTTAGTATAAGGTGGTATATTGACTGAAAGTGATCATACCCCTGACTGCACAGAAAAGTACACTCAGGTGTTTTCACATGAAAGAATCTCTCTAGAAAAATTCACACTTTTTCTGTTGTTTTGCTTTTCCTGTTTCTCTTTGTTCAAGCAGAACCACACTTTATAAAGCTTTGGACACACAGCTGGGCATACATAAAAACCACACCTGATTTAGACTTGCAATTTACCTTTGTCAATCATATTGTTATTTGAACATATTGTTCTTCAATTTACATTGGCACATATAGAGCTCTGGTTCTGTACCTTTAAAATAAACAGGAACTTTGCCATTTTAAATTTGGGGAGTATCAGATAAAATCTTGTATATACAGATTAGACATCCAGATTCTTGTGTCTTTCATGTCCAGTGATCTTGAAAATACAGACTCAGTTTGGACACATTGGGCAGCTGGGTGCATTATCCAGTATTTGTCCCTGAGCAAGCCTTCTCTGCCATTCTCTTACTCCAGAAGAAAGTGTCTAAATCTGGCTCACTGACAAGAAAGAAAGAAATCTTTACCTTTTTTCTCTTAGTTCAAACCAGAAATGAGTAAAACAATTTAGTAAGCACGTAAAATACACTGGAAGTTGAGAGAATTTAGGTTTACATTATAGGTATAAGATGTGACTTTGAAGAGCCTGTTCTTTATTTCCCTCTCTTTTTTCCTGATTTATTTACTGACTCCCAGGCAAACTTGTTTGCCATGTGGTGCAAATTGAATTGAAACCACTGAATTTCTCTAACTGCTTAGGGTACCTACTGTCAGAAAATCTGCACAAGTTTTAGAATTAGCAGACACACAAAATGTTTATCTCACTTGTTAGCTTGGTAAAAGCCCACTGACTTTCTGAAATCACAGCAGCGAGCTGTAAATGATGTGTGAAATGAAAAGGCTTTGCTCACCCAACGAAGACAGAGCAAACATTCAGGAAGCTGTGCCATTGGACTAGGCTTGGTGGAAAGGAGGGAAACAGCTGTGATACAAGGAGAATTAAGCCCAGAATATACCGGCAAAGACAGAAAATAAATCAAGTTTGATGTAATTTTCCTATGCAGGTTTAGTTTTTTTTTCCTTTTCTTTTCTGTCTTGCTCTGTTTCTTTTTTGCATAGACTGCAAAGCTGAGTGGTTCTGGTTTGTGTGACTTGCATGAAGTTTTAAATTTGAAGTGATCATTGATTTGTGCATTATGTTCTACTGCATCAGGCATTCTGTTTTGTTTCTGTCCACGTCTACGTGTTTTACGGGGAAACAGCTTTAGCAGGGAGTCTGTGATAGAAAACTGACTTGTAAAATGAGTGCCAGTTCAAGGGCAGAATCATCCGTCTTTTCTGCCTTCGCCCTTCTGATGATCTGGGAAGGAAAGGGAAGCACATGGGGGTTAGAAAATTGAATGACACACTTAGAGGTTAGACAGAGGCATAGATTTTAAAGAGTTTACCCTTGCAGAGGAATCATGCTGAATCTGTCCTGGCTAGCACCACATTAATGGGAAAAGAAGGAGAAAGGGATAGGTTGAGAACCCTAGGATCTCCTCGACAGTGGGTGCTAGTGGGTGGCAGCAGGGATCACACATCCTTGGCTCTCCCCAAGTTTACTCTGTTTCCATACCATCTGCCATCCCTACCCCTCATACTTGTTGGCTTAACCCCATTAAACACATGGCCCTGTGCATGCTGGAATGAGTAGACACAGACCATTATGTGACTGCTCGGTTTGAGCATGGAATCAGGGGCAATATGAATACATGACTTGGGCGGGAGCTGGGGATTGATGTTGTGCTAGTGTGCTAGCACAGCTTCTGGATGGGATCTAGCTTGCACTGTCCAGGTCCAAGTGTGAGGAGAGCAGGTATGTGGTTGTATGCCCATGTAAATCTACTTTAAACACTGCATTTCCAGGCAGTATTAGATTTAAACCCCATTGTGAAAAGATGCTAAATAGCTATCCCTGTCCCAGGATCCAGGCTTTGAATTAGAGTTTTTTGTTATAACAACTTGTGTTTCCAAAAAGCCAAGATGCTCTGTTGCGACAGTTCCTAACAGTACAGTTTACAATTTTTTTTTTGCTGTATTTTGGCTTGTTACTGTAAAATACTGTGACAGATGGAGCATCATCTGTCAACAATTCCTATCTGACACAGAGTAGAAATTATTGCTGTGATGAAATCATTGATCTTGTATCTTTACATTTAGGAGCAAGGACGATCTTATACTCAACTGAATAAAATCAAAAGCAGTTTAGTTTAGGATCCAAGAGGGATTTTACTCTAGGAAGACCCTTAGTGACTGGAGGTGGAAAAGATTTTAGTCTTGGCAGACACAGCTACATAAAAGCTAATTTCTCATAGCTGTCTTATTGCTTTCTATGATATGTCAACACTAGTATGGAACACTACCATGGATTTATCCATGATTCTTTCATGTGTGTTTTTCAGGCAAATGAGAACTAAGGAAAAAGCAGATTTTTTTTTTAAATTTAATTTTTTTATTTTTTTTTCCTGTGTGTGTGTGTGTGTGTGTGTGTGTGTGTGTGTGTGTGTGTGTGTTTAGAGCATTCTCATAGCTGGGAGCCAGCACACTTCTCTCTGCAGGATCTGAGAGTAAGGGGAGAGCTTCACTAGCCAGACTTGCAGTCAGGAGTACCATGGGAGGGAGGCAAAGGCATTGTGAAAAACTATTAACAATTAACAGAAAAGATTTGGTTTTCCAAGAGTTTGCTGGCACAGATATGGATGTGGCACTAATGTGGCCTAATGTGGCAGTAATTACGGTGTTAATGCCATCTTATTAGTTCTTAAACCCAGGATGCCTTCTCATTTTAATGACCAGTGGCTTTTATTACTGATTTACTACATCATTTGCTAATATTCTTGAATAGAATGAGAAACAAGGATGAAATTAAATGATAAGATGAAATGATAAGAAGGAAAGAAATTTGAAGATGTGGCTTTTACCAGTGACAGTCTTTGTGCCTAAATGTATCTCCTTAGATTGACCCTAATACTGGACAAGAAAGCTTATCTGCATACAAGTGAATGCAGCCAAAGTCAGCCAGCAGGTAAAATGCCTTGTTGGTACTATCCTGAAACTGTTAGGAAGGTGAGTAGGAAGTTGGTTCTCCATAATTTTTTGTTACATTAAAACTACTCTGCCTAGTACTTGTAAGAAGTGACAATTCTTATCCCTTCAGCAAATAGTGATGGGTTTGGTGCTTCTGGGGATTATCCCCAAAGAAAATATGCCACCTGAACATCATCAACCTTGAGCTAAAGCACCTGTAAACCTAGATCTGAAAATCTTGGCATCATGGATTTCTTAGGGCTTTTCTTAATATGGCTTTTTGCTGTGCCAGAAAAACAAATAAATAGTTAATTTCTCTCTGCTTCTTGTTTAAACTTGAAGGGAACAGGCTTTCTACTTTGTCCTGAAAAATAGTCCAGCAACTATTGTGAACAGTGGTTTGGATTGGTTCTTATTTTATTCTGAACCTGCCTGTCCATTCCCAACAGTGAAAAGGAATCACTGTTCATTAGGTGATTAAGAAAAGTTTAGAGTGGCTTGGAACAGCACAGAGGTGGATTTTCCTGCCAGAGAGTCTATTAGTAAATGCTTTTATGGGACTCTTCACTCTTCTGGAGTGAGTAAGTCGTGCATTCACAGTCTTGCAAAGCAATCGTCTGTGAATTGTACATGAAGAAATGTAGGGGAGGCATGTGTGGTGTGTGTTCCAATGGGACTATTCCCTAGCCACCACTTGCTTCGGAAATTGTATTAAAATGTACAATTGTTGGTCATTAGGGTTAGCCTTGCAAAGCAGGCATGACAGCATTAGCAGGAAATGCTTCCTTGATTTCAATTATAATGCATAAATTATATTCTTCTTCTGTCTTATCCATGCAACATTCAACAACAGCATTTTCATCTCGGTCTGGGGAATAGAATTTTGCACATGGTATAACTTCCATTGCCTTAAATACGGCCTCCCCAATTTTATCACTGAGCACTCAAAATCTTCATTATTACAGTTCAGCCAGCAGAAATTAGTTGTATTTAGATCCCAGTAGGCCATAAGATGCATGCAGCTTTAAGATTTGGCTTCCATTTAGCCTTGGGAAGCAGTCTTAAAGCTTGACGATTGAATTACAAGAAGTACTTGTATCTCTCTGCCAACAGTAGAGTAAAAACCAGAGCTGTCCTGGGGTGTGAGAAGCAGGGAAGGGGAAAGATGGGACTAATCATTCCTTCCTAGAAGACTGAAGTATCTATGGGAAAATCCAGTTCCTCTGATTTGCTTTCATCTGGTAAAACCCTTCCATGAAAAAGTGGTTGAGATAATTACACAGTGGAGGTCACTTTATTATTTACAGTGGTTTACTCATGAAGCTTAAGTATGTAGCTTGCTGATCTTGTCCACACATGTGAGACTTTATCTGCCTTTATCTGAAACATTTGTAGGGTTTCTCTGACTGGTTTGGGTAACAAGAGCTGCAAAACGTCCTGGAACATGGTCTTTAACCATGCAAATTGGCATGTAAGGACGGTGGTAGACCCTCTCATGCTGTTGAAAAGTCACTTCTCCTAATATTTAAAGTAGTTACTTCTCCCTTTTTAATCATCCTACCTCCTGTTATGGTCCAAAAGCAGCTCACCAGTATTAATGAACATGAGCTGTTCAGCCTATCAACTTATCATGTAAAAAGCAAAAATTATTTCTTCTACCTTTTGTATTGAAACAATTCTGTGTGTGTGTGTGTATTTGCATTAGAGGATTGTGCTGCCTTGCCTGTGTTTAGCACATATCTGCTTGGTAAATATATCTCAGTTGAAATGCCTGTATTCATGGAAAGAGGAGTTTCTTGATGTTGTCTTTACAGAAGGCTAGAATTATAACTCCAGGAAAGGAATGTGAAGTGCTCAAAATGACAAGAAAAACAGATCTGATGTTGAAAAAATATGAGTCTATGAGTTTTATTCCAAAGAAGAAAACTACTTGCCACTTAGAAATCTTCTATTCACTTATTTTATCTACATCATTAATTGAATTTCTTCTTAGTCAGTTCTTTTCTTCTCCTCAATGGAAGCAGCCAATTTTTCCAGTTTTCAAAGTTTGGTCCTGAACTTTTTAAGACTTCACATGCACTACAGAAATGGCTAATCCAGTGAAAACCATTGTCTGCTTTTCTATTTCCATGTATTCACTATTTCAACATCAGAGGAAATGCACCTAGAACTAGTGAAATATTAACACTGGAAGCCTTGCACAGTGGAGCACTGACATCAAATAATTTTATGCTTTGGTCTGAAGGAAAGTTGTTTTCAAGTATAAATACTTGGGTGTTCATTATGATTTATCTACTTGTTAGCTAAGATATTAGGGCCAAATATTCCTTGTGATTGTAACCTAAGAGAAAGACAGAATACTTAATTGTGCCATACCATCTAACAGGTGCTGCCCAATAACCAGTAAGTCAAGCAAGGATTATTATGACTGAAACATTTTAATGCTAAAATAACCAAAACTGGCTTTTCATCGCTGTTCTTCATGGGCAGGCAGACCTGTTTGAATTGGTTTTGTCTCCAAGTCTCTTTTTGAATGTCCTCTTGCTACAGAAAAGAAGGAAGTTTGTGCTGTGTCCAAGGAACATGTTAACTACTGTACAAAGTTCTAGACTTTGTGCAAACTGGGAGAAAAAAAAAAATCTCAATATTTTGCATTCATAAAGCACCTTCTGTTTGTCTCAGCTCACGGTGAAAATGTGAACTCTGAATTAAAAAGCAGCACTGTCATTATACCTAGCCTAGTGATGGGTAAACTAAGGCAGAAAATACAACGAAATTATGAACTTGGCTAGGAACAAAATCCAGGAACAAGAAAAACATCTTCAGCACTTAAAAGACCAGAAATGTTTCCCATTGCCCTTTCCACAGTATCAATTGAATATATAAGACTGTGGCATTTTCCTTGCCTTAACAATTTCTGATGTGGTAGACAGACAAATGAGTAACATGTGTGTCATAAAACAAGACCAGATTTTATTTTTTTTTTAACATAAAAATGTAGTTTACCCCTAGCTCTTCATGTCAGGATTTGAGGACTGGGAATCTATTTTGTATCCCCAGTCTGCACAAAGCCTTCCTCCTATGTGCAAAACACCGGGGGGCTTCTCCTTATCACCACTTTCTTGCAGCTGTTCCTTCAAGCTCACACTTGATGGCTGCAATTGGTGTGACAGAGAGTGGAGTAATTCTGCATTATGTGCTACTGTTTACAGGTGAGTGGGGATATTTGCACTTGAATGTTGTGCGTGTGCCTTCAGCTAATAGGCAAGAGTGTGGCTCTGAGAGGACTTACTGGTTTTCACTACCAGTGACCATAAATAATGGTCGCTGATGCACAGCATCCAACAATTTGCTCATCTGTTTCCTTTTATTGAGAACGTTGTATTTGCCGTTCCGGCTATGCGGAAAATTTTTGTGCTTTCCAATGCTCCTTGTTAATCTGTGAGCAGAAGCATTGCAGAGCAAACACCAGGGCAGAGGTATCCCCAAACCCACTGCCCACCCCTTGGTGGTGGTCTCTCTTACAAGGGAGAGTAAGCCCAGCAATGCCATAGCTGCATTTAGCCTGGAATTGAGGTGACCTGCTGTTCCTTCACTTTTTGAACTTTTTCTCCTCAAGTATAGGTTTAGCTAAAACCCGTAAACAAAGTAGTGTATCTTACAAAGAAAGGCTCTGGCTATCTTAAAAATTATGTGGACTGCTGAATATTGCTCTGTATCTGTCAGAAATGGGACTGTATTGCTTATTCACTTTATCCATCCTCCTGAAGCCTCATTCCTAAAACAGCAATACTTCTCTTCCATATTTCCTAACATTGCAGTATTATTCTAAGTTTCATAATCTCTCCTGCCATCACAGTCATACAGAATTCATGTGCTTTTACCCACCATGCACAGAATGGAAGACCTGGAATGAAAATGTAATTAAATCATATGCAAATAAAAAATGCTGGAGCTGACTTCATAAGAAGGAGACTGTCATATCAAATACCATATTGTATTTGATTTCAATATTAACTGATAGGATTAGCAGAGATGAAATTTACCTTAGAAAGGTGAGCCTGCCTAGAGTTACTGGTGAAAGGATTTCAGTGCTTTTGCAGCTTTTGCACCCAGGAGCTTTTTTGTTCCTAACCTTGTTGCAAAGAAAGCTGTTTTGTGGCAACTGAAGGTTTTGCTGCCTGGGTGGTGCTGTATTTCCATCCAGCCTGGTCCAGGGGATGGCCAGGAGTCTGAGTGTGGCTGAGGGGACAGGTCAGCTTGCTGTCTGCAGCAGTGCCAGGGTAGGGCTGGGCTGTTTGTTCCTGCTCCTGAGTGGGCTGTAGGGGTGAGCAGCCTGGGGAGACTGTGTCCCAAAACCTGGCTGCTGCCCAGGAGCTCTGGCTGCAGTCATTGGGCTGTGTACACTGGTGGAATTTTAGGGCATCCTTTTCTTGCAGCAATGCTGGACTCTGGCAAGAACTGCATTTGCTAGACCATGTGGATAGGATCAGAGGAGGCACAAATTGCCTTTCCTCTCTCTGTTGGTGCTTTTTAGGCAGTTCTTGGTGCTTCTGGAGCAGTTGGGCAGTTCCTGTGCTGTCTCTGCCTTTCACAAGGCCTTGAGAACTCTCATATGGCTTACCAGTGCCCTGCACCTCACGTATGGCTCTGTGCACTGTGATGTTTCCTGGCTTTCCTCCTCCCATGGGATTGCTGAGCCTGGCCCTGTGGTACAGGGACCTCTCAGCCATGGCATCTCCTGGTGCTGCTGCCTCCTGGCCCCTACGCCTTGGCTCAGGGCTCTTCTGACCTGCTGCCTTCATAAACACTTCAGTGGCTTGGCCTTTGGTGTGAAGTGCCTTGGGAGCCCACTATGAAAGGTGCTATAGAAATGTAGTTTTGATTTAATTTGGTTTGATTTACAGTTTGAAAAATGAAAATCTTTTTGCAAAGCTAAGACCCCTGTACAATTTTTTCCAGCTTGCTTCTGCTGCTTGCAAAGCTACTTGCATTCCCTTTTGCATCACTGGGGATTTCCTTGACACATTTACACTCCTGTTCTCAATAACTTCATACCCAGTCTCATGCTGACACTTTCTCTCTTTCCCTCTCTTTTTATTTATTAAAATTACCTGCTCCACAGGTATTAAACATAACCAAGCCAAGCAGAATAGAGGCCAGTCATAAAAACATAGATGACTACATTTTTCCTGGTTATGATCTATGACAGGCACTTAGTCCTTTAAAAAATTGCTACACCTTCAGAGCCTGGAGATCTGGAGACCTCAATAGCATCAGAGGTTTTAAGAAAACACTGTAGCCATTTCCTTTCAAATCCCTGTACTTCCTGAATTTCTGTCCTTATTTTTCTACTACAGTTTCATTCTGTTTGATGCTGGGTTCCTATACTGGCAGGCACTCTACAAACCCACAGGAGTTGCCCCAGAAACCACACACTTTAACAGACAAAAATATTGACAAGAAAGCAGAAGTACAAGAGAGGTGAAGTGATTTGTTCAAGGCCACAGAGCAGCTCACTGTCAGGGCTCACTGTGGAAGACAGGCTTTCTGGTGCCATACCCACAGCAGTTACTGGCCTCTAAATCTCTGAACTCATCCTTTAATCCTTTGGCATTCACAAAGATTTAAAAAATTTACTTTACTGGACTTGAGGAAACTTGATGGTCCCTGAAGTGGAAAATATCAAAGAATACAGCCAGCACTTGTAAAATTAAGTTGGATTATTTAATGTATTCCTAGAAGCTTATATCTTTGCAAAGAAATACAGTAATCCGGGTTTCCTTGCCAGCGTTTCCTTATGTGTGACAAACTATGGTGAAGGACAGGAAAAAAATAGGAACAGTTTTACCTCTTACCAGGAACATTTTCTTGTGCTTGATACATAGTAATAAATTGTGAAACTACTCTCAAAACTCTGCAGGTTGGGAACGACTTTGGAGATAAAACAGGGAAGTTGTCTAGTAGGTTTAAACAGTGGAGATGTGTTTTGGGGTAGAATATGACTTCTTGGTGATACAGTAATCAGAATAAAAATTTCAAAAATTAAAAGTGGAGGGCAGTTTTGGCACAGGCACAGCTTTTCACCAGAGGCATTGTGGTTCCCAGTGATGTTAATTAGCACGTTCTTTGCCAGATGATGTAAAATAACAAGGCAGAAAGACACAGCACATAGTGAAAGAGAGGATTGAGCTGGGTCATCCTGACGTGACACTGAGACTGCTTTGAAAGTGTTTTGGGAGCAATTCTTCTCATCTAGCTTGTAACAGGCATCAGATGGATGGATGGTGGTCTGAGGCCCCTCTGCAATGGCAGGAGGACTCTGCAGTGAGACAGCCCCTTCAGGGGTGATTCATCCTGTCTGCCTCAGGCATCTGTGTAGGAGGGGATGGATCTCTCTCTGAAGCGACTGCTCACTCACCACTGAGTACAACGGGAGCCTGGATGTCTAATGCTCTCTTCTAGCTGCCTGGACTTCTAGGGATTACAAGTAGGGGAGATCAGCCCCACTTTATGACACCTTTATGTCCTCCTTCATGTTGCCATCAGAAATTTAAAACCTGCTGGGGCAGGCTGACAGTCTGTGCTGGTGAGCATTGCACACTCCAAGTTTTAGGAATACTTCCAACATCCCTCTCCCACATTTCTCTGGAACACTTCTGCCTTCACTCCTGTTGCATCCTTTACAGCCTCAAGGTGGGCTGCTGGGAGAGGAGTATTTTTTTGTGTGTCAAAACATGATTTCTGGGAAGTATGAAGACAACACACCTGCAACAAAATTGAGAGACAGGTGCAGATGCCTGTTTATGTTTTTAAAGACTGCAGATGTGTCTATGTGTGTACATACAACTGCTCAGGCAAGCTAAGATGCATGGATTAATTGAAACCTATACTCTTCAAAAAGCCATTTGAGATGAACTTGGTTTGATGTTATATTTATAACCAACACTGTAGTGGTTGTTGGGGTTTTTTCTGCTTGGGAAATTTCAGATGTGGTATTTAGCTTTGTTTGGAATGAAGACAAGTTTTTTGGCACAGAATAATTTCCTGCAAAAGAAAATTGGGACTCTCTAAGGCTTCAAAAGTCATGTGAATAGTTTTATCCTGCTGGCCTATTCTTGGTGTACTGTTTATCTTCCTTCTCTGTGTGCTGTGCATGGCAGGGCCTCATCCTCTTGTGATGCATGTGTCAGGGGAGACTTCTGACTAGGCACTGCAGATACTGTATCATTAAAATTAATAAACAGGAACAGTGGAGGTTCCTGGAGAGACTATGATAAACATTTGACCAAACTTATTTTGTTTTAAATTGTGTAATCCTTCAAAAAACATTATCTTCACAATCTCATCTCTCGTGCCTTTCTGTCATGTCTTTGTCATATGCTGAGGTTACCCTCTCACTGATTGATGGCTCCTAAACCTGTCTTTCAGTGTCTCTCCCTAGCACGAACCTCTGGGTATTCTCAGAGTATGTATGGGAGTACAGGCTTTGCTCTGCAAGTGTCAAGTCATGTCAGGTGGGTATAGTGACTCAGAAATAGCTTCTCCAAAAAGAAAATAACATTGCTCTTCTTATTTTATTTTATTTTTATTTTATTTAAAAAGGAAAATATGCTTTTATTGTTTAGAAACAGTTTGTAAAAACAATAGAGATCTGTGTGTATAGTTCAACTCCTTAACCTTTAATCTTCCCTTGCAGGTTTTTCAAAGTTCTTCTCCACCCCAGCTTGGGCTAGCATTCTCTCCCTGCTTCCACATATTCCCTCACCTGCTGGGAAGCCACATGTAACAGTGTATGAGCAATCCTCCTGATGACATCCAGGCTCCCCTGCTGTACTCCAGACTTGGGATCCTACAGTAATTTAACATCTTTGTTTCTAAGCTTAGTTTAGGAAAGATTAAGCTGTTCTTTGTATAATGTGTGCTTACTGGATCCATGAGACTTATTAAAAACATATGCAGAAAGTTCCCACCTCCCGTCTCCTCTCCTGGGGCTAATGGTTGTGCTCTGTGGTAAGTTCAATATTTCAGATGTTCTCCTGCAACAAACCCTAGTCACTCCCTCTTGGAACCTTCACTTGGAGCTTTCACCTTTCAGGTTTGTCCCCTATTTTTGTTGGTAGTTACCACACTGGCTCCACCTGTTGAAAATCCTATGTATGGGGAAGGGAATCCTTTCATGCTGTAGCCACTTTCCTATACGTTCACCCGTTTTCTCCTCCTCATTGTCCTCCTTTCACACCAACACTTTCTGCCTCTGAAACCTTCTGACCTGAGAGAAGCCAGAAGAAGGAAGTTACAACAGGATAGCCACACTGGGAGATTGATAATAGATTGTATCTGCCTTGGTTTTGAAGTCAAGACAGAAAAGCCATTGCTGTGGTGAAGGAGTTTGTAAAAGCTAACATTATCCACATTTATGGAGGTCCTCTTTCCATGGGAAAAGTGTGGATTTTCAAACTGCCTGAAACTGAGTCTCAGGAGAACCCAGTGGTAGGTGAGAGAAGGGCTGATGTGGGCCAGAAAGAGGAGGGAGTATAAATCATTCACCTCTGACTGAGGTTCCAAACAAACCTGAAGCTACAGCTGAGACCTTGGAGAAACCAGTCAAATGTATTGTTCCTTCTCCTGAGGGGGGGAAAAAAAGGTGAAAAAAATCAAGGGGAGCAAAACATTTCCTTTGCTTTGCATATTACAAAAAGCACCAAATGTAGAAAAGAAGAGGAGCAAGTAGGCTGATAAGAGATTTCATTTCATTCCCCTCAGGGTGCCAACTTACCAGTGGTAACCTCGTGGTCTGCTGATGTCATTCACACAAAGCAGTTACTTCTAAAGAGACAGGTTTCCTCAGATTTTACCATCTGAGGGAAAAATAGAGGAAAAAATTGTTTGAAAGGGAAAAAAATGTTAAGGTGTCTGTGTTTTACCAAAAGCCTTTGTAGGAGGTTATTAACTTCAAAAGAAAACTAAATTTATCGTAACTTCTCTCCTCCCTCCCTGTGTTTCTGAAAAGAGCACTTGCTGTGATTGTCTGAGCCATTAAGGGCTCCTGGAAGGGCAACGAAGTCCTGTCCTCCCGTGTCTGTGTGCTTACTGATTTATAAACCTCTCTGTAGGTAGAAAGAAGAAGGTGAAATTTCCCCTTTAGAGGCAGATGGGCTCCAAAGACTAAAATACAATTATTATGCAGACTCTCAACATGTAGAAAATGGGAATAAAAATCTGTGTCTAAGATCCATATGAGGGAAACTTTCTTCTCAGGATCTCAAGGGAGCAGACTTCATCACCCCAAACTTTTTTCTTCTTTTTGAACAATGGTTCCTGGAAAGAAAGACGAGGTTTAAAAGCAGTTGGCAGAGGTGAACCGTGGATGCCACCTGCTCCTTTTGAATGTTAGCCTGAGATCCACACAAACAGGCTGTGCTATTCATGCACCTGTGTCACATTTTGAAGAAAAACTTTCTAAAGAGTCTGTGCAGTGGGACTGGCAAATAGGAGGTTTGTGTTTTCTCTTGCGTTGGAGCAAAACCTGTAATCTGAAGGAGACAGGAAGGTAGCTGAACTACTCATGCCATTGCTGGTACAAGAGAGTTGATCTGGCATGATGCAGAAGGTGGGAGATTTCATAAGAAGCTCATGCCATGTGGTAGTGGTTTCTAGTGCCCAAATACACTTTTCGTATCAGTGTGAAATGCTGGCTTTAGCTTCACGGGAACCTTCTCCCCTCTGAGCAGGTCCACTTGCTTCTCCCATCTGTATGAACCTGATCCTTATACTCCCTGGCAATGTCACACTTTTGGCAAAGCTCTTCATGTCCCAGCTCTTCTCTCCATTCAGCAGGTAGCTTTGCATTCATTTGCCTTTTCAGGAGGTTACTCAGTCAGTGCTAACCAGCTCTGATGGAAACAGAGCCACCAGGTCCCTGCTGGCAGGGAGGCAGCTTGTCCTGCATGCTCTGTTCAGACAGACTTGTGTCAGTGCTGTCAGGGAGGTGGGTTTGGTGTTGGGGAGCCCTGCATTATGAGGTGAAACTTCAGGCAGTTTTAGAGTGAACAAACCCTCAGTTTTGCCTAACCTGGTAAATATGGGGTGAGAAAATTGGATCCTTTCCTAGGGACACGGGCATTTTGGCTTGGACACAAAGCTGGTAGCCAGTGTTGTGAGCACTGCCAGGGGTATGGCAGGAAAAGTCCCTGCCTGCTTGGAAGAGGATGTGCAAAGACAGGAGACCGAAGTGGCTGGTGCTGGTGGAAGCAGGTCCTGTGGTGGCCAGAGGGATGGCAGGGAAGCTGCTGTGGTACTCACTGCCCTTGGGCACCGTGCAGCAGGCAGGGGAGCCACAGCAGGAGTATGGAAAACAAATTCTGTGTGTTAGGCTGTGCTCCCCCCTGCCCCAATGTGTGCCCCATGCAATCCTGTGGTGTTACTGGACGGGTACCAATGTAAGTGACAGCCCTGCTGAACTCTGTGTTTGCCTCTGAAGTAAGCAGTGCTTAGGAAATGGGTAGTTAAAATGCCCAAATATCCCTGAAATAAGCTTAGTCACAAAATAAGTGACTTAATTAGCATACAGTAGATACTTATTGTTAAGTGAGAATG
Source organism: Cyanistes caeruleus (assembly GCF_971803275.1). Taxonomy (NCBI): domain Eukaryota; kingdom Metazoa; phylum Chordata; class Aves; order Passeriformes; family Paridae; genus Cyanistes; species Cyanistes caeruleus. The sequence continues at coordinate 60,086,351 of NC_141702.1, read as the reverse complement.
CCATCCCCTCCTGCAGGGATTTCAGTTAAACATGATGATTGATAAATTGTTATATTCACACGGTGTCACTCAGTGATATAATCATGGCTTTTGTAAATATTTAGTCAAGAGAGCAATCCAGCTGTTCCCAGCCAGGTTTCATCCAGTGTCAGCCAGTGTTCAGTGCTGCTGATTTATTTCATGTGTTGCTTAAGCCTTGAGTAAGAGCACATTTTTATGAGTCTCGAAATACCTATGGTAATAAATAGCGAGAGTGCTGGAGCTAATGACAACAGCAGAAATAATTATATGGAAAAATATTGCCCAGGGTCCAGAATATGGCCAGGTACTTAAATATTTGTAGTTTTTTTAGGATAACTGCTTAGCAGCTTTTGGTCTAGATTTATGGCAAAGCAGCCCTCACCAGATGCCATTGGAAAGGGAATCCAAGCAGGAACCATTTTTCAAAAGGACACTAATATTTTCTCCCAAAGCTTGACTTAGCTGTTGACAAAGGGTTGAGGTTAAAACAGTGTTGGGAAATGAATGAAAATTCTATTTTCCAAAGGATTTCAAGATTTTGAAATTGACCTTAGGTTCAATTTAGAATGAAAGTCTGAAATTCCTCCTCACAGAGGAAGGTTCTAGGAAGGATTCACTCTGAATCAGCTGTGCTGGTTTTGCTATTCAATACAGTACTAGAACATAAGATATATAAATATAATTATACAAAGAAATTAAAAATGGAAAATAATTCTCAGATCAGACACTGACACTGTTATCTCTGAGGGTGTCCATGCCTGCCATATTCACAGTGTTGGAGCCTTCTTGTGTTTTTTTTCCTAAAACATATTTCTGCAGAACTGGCAATTCTGGGAGCCGGTTCATCTTTAATGAATTTATATTTTCTGATACTTCTTTCCTGACCATGTTCCTGTTTGATGAAACACTCATGCAACTTTTCTTCATTCATCTGTCTCACTTTTATTTTGAGAACTCTTCAGGAATAGCTTTTGTTCTCATGTCAGTTCTTTGTTGAGGAGCTGGCTGTCGTGATGTCCTACCCCCAAGACTTGGAAGTGATTCACAAAAAAAGAAAGTTTAAAAAAGATGACACCCAGTTTGGGCTGTATTGCGTATTTGAGATAGCATGCTTCACCCACAGGACAAGATGGTAGATGCTGAATTTAACTTATTCCCAGTAAAGAACCTCTTCAGTGACCCATATAGACACCTCTTACTGACAGCAGAGGAACAAGTTATCTTTACTGCCAAAGTTTTATTTGTAGAAAATTCAGCTTTTTGTTCCCTCTCTGCAATTTGTGTTCTTTCATGTTCTGAAGCAGCTCGTAATTACAGGGTGTTTCTAATTTTTCGGGAAATGTGGACATTTTGAAAAGAAATACAATGTTAACAGCAGTGGGGTGAGCACCTTCAAGAAGGTGAGCTTAGATCAATACACTCAGAGCCTTTTGTTAACTTGGATCCTAAAGCAGGGGGGACACACGACACACTCCAGGAAGGAAAGCAAAGTCTAGAAAGTGCCTGAAAGCAGCTGTAGCTCACTGACAGAATGAGGTGAGGTCGTCCTACAGCACTGCAGACGGAGTGAAGCAGAGACTTTTTATTTGTTGAGTGCATGAAAACATCTGAGGCAAAGGAAAAGCTATTTCAAATGGGCATTAGCATGCCTGTTGGCACTCTCAGACTGATATCAAGGGCGCCCTTGAGCTCGGAGCCAAGTGGAGGTACACCCCTTGAGAACCTGAGGTGACAAAGTGCAGGTGGAAATGCTGTTCAAATGTATATTTAATGGACATGGGGATAAGCTGTGTTCCAGCCAGTGAAGGTAGAAAAAAAGGCAGAAAAACCCCCTCTAACAATACCTCATGGTCGATAGTACTAATGGGAAGCAGGACTTTGAAACCAATAGAATTACTCTAAAGCAAACAAATTGAACTGCAGAAATGAGTGGACAACTAGTAATTTTTAAACCCACTGCCCAGTGGGTCGTGTGTGTTACCCTTTCTGCCTGAAATATGAGGAAGGTAGAGCAATTAGAGCCTGCTTCTGCAGAGTCCAGCTCAGGTAGTATGGATTTATCTGTGTTTCTTCACTCTAGATCTTCATTCTGATTTTTGTGGTGACTAAAGGGAAAGTATCCAAATCAGAACCAAAAGTAGAAATTGCCCCTCTGACATTTTCTGGCAATAGTCACCACCTATAGGGAAAATACTTCAAAGTTTCATTGTCAATAAATATATTCAAAATGCTAATGTTAATTGCCTTAGCAATATTTGTTCGTTTCTTATGAAAGACCTCTTCTTGCAGTTGCAGAAGTTTCCGGGTATTATAAACCAGTTTTTGCTTCCGTGTAGACCCTGAGAATTCAGGGTTTATGGTTTGCTCTTTCTTATTCCCATCCAGCTGTGATGTGGAATCTTCCCACTCACTTGGTTTTTGCAGGCTAATATTCACCAAGTTTGGCATTCATCTCAACCGTAGTTATTCAAAAACTGCACGGTTTATCTGAGTGAGTAGTCTGGGCCGCCCCTGTAGTCAGTGGTGAGACTCAGGCAGGTTGATTCATTCCATCCTCCCAGGTATCACCCTCTGGAGGTGCCTGAGTCTCTATAGGGAGACAGATGGCCGAGGTTAGGTGAGGTGAGCCTCAACCCCAGTGCTCAGCAATAATGACTTGGCACGTGCCCAGAACACCTGGGGTTCCCTGGGGAAATCACCCTTCCAAGCGCTAGTTAGAACTTGCACCTTTTAGCATCCAGAATTAAAGGACTTTTTATGTGATTTCTTTCGGTCCAGTGTACATGTAGGTTTTGTGTGTAATAGAAAAAACTTTGCCCTGTGTTTGACCTATATACTTAGACACAAATATGGCCTTAAATTACATATTCAGTATTTTTATATATCTGCTGTCTGTGTGAACATGCACATATTTTCTGCATAATAATATTCAGATATATGGTTCTCTATGATATTTTACTATTAAAGTGCTGGCAATACGCTCAAAGCTTTACAAAATACAGATAAAGGCAATTCCTGTCAGAAGAAGGTTATAATAAAGATGAACATTAGATTCACAGGGAGTGAGAGACCAGAAGATTCTGAGTTCCCCGTTTGTTTTTTAGCCTCATTTCCTTAGAAAATGAGGCTTCTGTGTTGCACTGTGGGTGAGGTGAGGTGTGTAGCTGTCTTCTCAGTGACTTTTGAGCTGGTTGGCCAGCTTTAGCCAAATATAACCAAAGAACACTTTCTCAAGAGACAAAAAAAGAAGAAAAAACAAGGCAGCTATTTAGAAGAGAGAATGACCTTACTGAGGAAAAGGTACAGGGCAAGCCATATTGGTGCTGGAGTATCTACAAAGGAATCCTTTGTGGAAATCCAAGTAGGGGTAGTGCATCACCTGTCACTGGTGTGCTAATCCCTAGGGAACTGGGCAGGGAGATCCATAGGAATCAATGCATTAATGATTTTATGATGCAAGAAACATATTCTACACTAGTAGTGGCCTTTATGTTTGAATCTTCCTCAAGAATGGAATATATTAAGTGTTTTCCCAACCACAGGAACAAAGCTCATTAACTGGGGGAAGGAGCAGTGGAAGAAATGAAGCTGAGGATTGGTAGAAAGTGTGATAGGAAAGAAGAAATCAGCATTCCTATAGCTTCTGCCATTTCTCATGTGCAGGTTTATCTATATGTTCAATATGACATTAGAATTACAGATATTTTTCTAAAGTATTATGTTCTCGGCTAGTTTTATCAGGTGAGGGCATCTCTGATTAGCTGTCCTGTGGATTTCTAGCCTATGCTGTGTGATCACTAACACAGGCATTAACCTCCCTCACCTGCTTTGACATTGTTTTCAAGGTACAGCTTTACCAGCTTATGAAAAGAGCTGCCAGATGTCATTTTCTGTAAGAGCAGAGGGAAGAGTTTATTGGCCAAATAGCTCACTTCCTGGCCTGGGTGTTCCTATGAATACAGCTTTATCAACACACTTTATCAAAAACAGGCAGTTCCAAGGTGCAAATAGTTTCCATCCCTGCCTGCTGATGGTGAGAATTAGGAGTATTTTATCAGATGCCTCTGATGCATACAATGTCTATTTTGATTCTGATACTGGTGCAGGTTTCTGTAATAGCTCTTTGCTCTTCTGAAAATAAGAAGAGAGGGGTCAGGTTTCTAAACTGAGATTTTCATATTACATGTTCTTGGATTTTGCACAGGAACAGGTAGACTTGGATTGTTGAACTGGGTGGGATGTAACAGGTGCTGTTTCTACCCCACGAATAGCTTCAGGTGTCCCCAGGGCTCTGGGTTATCCTGTGCAATGCAGTTTGCCCAGGACTGTGTGTGCAAGATGCTTTGTGAATCTCTTTCCAGCCCAGCTTGTGGCCTTTTAGGCAAGCTGTTTATTCTGCCTTGCTGCTATTTTGGACTTCTGTCTTCCCAAGAAGATTTTCCAGAGAAAGCTGAGGGAGAAAGGAACTGCCATGGCAGTGATGGCAAGTGTTTTAAGTGTGCCTGCCTACCCCTGCCTGGCAGCAGCCCTTGGACTTATGGAAGCTTCCAGATCAGTGGAAGAACTGATTGTGTTATAAACTGTAGGGAGCAGAAATGTCTGCCACTTTATTCTACGTTTCTGCTTCCCCCTGCTTACATACCGGGTGATGACCCGAGATCATATCATCCAAGACATGCTGCACTTGCAATTGGTGAGATGTATCAATAGTTTTCATCTTTCTCTAAAACACGAGGTACTTTATTTGATTTACAATTAAATGGCAAATCCTACAGTATATTCCCAGGACCCCAGGAATGGTAAGTCATTTGAGTTGTATTTTTAATAGATTGTTATAAATCATTTTTATATTGCCATAATTGATTAAGGTGCTTTAGAGAAACAGAAGACTGCACATTCCCTGCCCCTAGGAGTTTGCTTGCTAAGTACATATTGAGGTACAAAAGGTACTTTGTGCAATTTTATGCAGTGTGATCCCTTGCTACTAATGACAGTGATATAAATGTGGCCCATATCCTGAAACAACTTAATGTGTGCTTAACGTGAAGGATTTAGAGTACCTCCGGATGAGTGTGGTGATTCATGCTGGAGAACACACGAGACTGCTTCCTTCACCACCTGCCCTGCCACCAGAGGTGGCTGCCCTGCCACTGAGGGTCACTTCACACCTAAGGGCCATCAGCCTAGTGCCATCAGCTTGCTGACAGTGACCAGGGAAATGGCAGGAGGAATAGCCCAAACCCATCCTCTGGTGCATTATACCAGAGCATTTTAGGGACTTTGTGAGCCAAAGTTTGTTTAATGGGCTGATGGAACTATCTTCTGTGAGTTTAAGCTTAAGCTGAAATCGATATAGTTGCAGTGTGGTCATATTCCAGCCTGGATAATTCTATTCTGCATTTTCAACTTCCCTTGATGCATCTTCAGATAAAGCATTTGTGCCCTAAAGCTGTGGTGTTCTGTTTGCTATTGCAATTTTGTAGCAGCTGCATTCCACTCCAGAGATAGATGCATTTTGGTGGTAAGTGATCCTTAGGTTTAAATAATCTATAATTCTTTGGAGCACTTTTTGGGCTTGTAAAAGGTGTAATACAAATCAATGAATAATTTTCACTCACCATTGTTTGTAATGTATTCTTAGTTTTCAACAGAAAATAAAATTTCTTTTCCTATTGATTTTCTTCTTTTATGTTTTGCCAAATTGATTTTTCCTTTTCCTAATGGAGCAGAAACTAACATATCTGGATTTCAGTTACTTCTCCCTTTCTGATTCAGCATCATTTAGGATATCAGAAGGAATAAAAACAGCTCTAAGGAATAGTATTCATTCATTAACTTCAAGGGAGCTGACACTGTTTTAATCCATTTTAAGGGAGAGCGTGTCTTTTGGGTTTTTAAATTTCATCAGTGGATTTGTAAGTGTTCTCTAAACAAGTATTAAAGAGACAAGTATAAATATGATGTTATGACTTGGGAGGGAGAGGTGTGAGAATTAAGCAGAGTTTAAGGTAGGCCAAACTGTTGGGTTTCAGAACAAAGTTTTTGAGCTCTCACTGAAAATGTAGGTGGGGTTTTGCAGGGGATGGATGATCTACTTCCATTTCTGCACACCAAGGCCCTTCTACGTTCAGCTGGAACAGTGACAAGGTAAGTATTCCTATGGTATATTCAGATCATGAAGAGTCACAGTTGTCTTAAGATACAAAGTGTGAACCTCAGCTGGATGCTTGTTTTTAAAGATGCCAAGCACTCCTTTCCATTTAGGAGATTAAGGGGGCCTTTGAGCATCAGGTGGCTAAGAAACAACTTGAGAACTTCTGAAATGTTTGGCCTAAAAAAGTTGTGAAAGACCAGGTCATTCCCCCAATGTGAATAGGATTATCTGAAATAAATTGTGGTATCAGCTTCGGAATCAGTGTTTCTTAGGAAGCTCAGCTATGATTGGAGGGTTAATACAACCAGTGACTACAGGGTAATAATTCAGGCTATTTCAGTAGAGAAAAATGAGATTAGAAAATACTGAGATAAACAAAATGTTTTTTTAATGTATCGGGTCTTACGAAATTCAACCTTGGTATAGGTATACTGACTGAAACAGTACCATAAAGTTTAGTATTTATCCCAAGAAGTTATGAGGGACAGGAGATGTTCTGGAGAATGGAAAAAATGCAAAGATAGGTCTATCCATAACAAGGACAAACAGCTGAACTCAGGGATTTGTAGTCAAGTTGTATACCTGCCAATACGTGGAACAAACAATCAAACAACAGATCATAAACCCCTTGAACAGAACAAGTATGTGAGCAGGACAGCTGGCATGTATTTGTCAGGAGTAAATCACCTGAAACCAATGTCTTTTCTTTCTCAGACACATAAACAGACCTTGTAGGTTGGAAAAGAAATGGTTGTCAGTTGTCTTGATTTTAAATGGTTTTTCAGACTGTTTTACAAGTCAGAAGCAATGTGGCAAAACCAGGATGAGAAGAAACTGTTCTCTGAGGTCAGTACACAGGTGTCTGGCAAGCTGTAGCCAGAGACCAGTTACCAATGGTTACCTGTGCAACTACAAGGGGATTTTGGGTGGGTTGTTTTGGGATCTGTGGTGGGACAGAGTGTGATGCAGAGCAATGGTGGAAAGCAGATGTTCTTTGGTTTGCAGGCTGGGGTGGGCTGTGGGCCAGGTGGAGGGTGGGTTCATAATGTAAAGTAACCTGGAGAAGTGCGATGGGTGGTCTGTACAAAATGGGGCATGGACAGCTGCAAGACTCTCCTTTGTTGAGTTAGGAACACTGAATAGCATTAACGCATGAGAGCAGGCGACTTCGTGAAGAGAAGGTTCTGGGTTTTGGAGTGGATCATCTTAGAAGAGGTAATGGGTGAGATGTGGGTCAATAGGGTGACACACTATTGATCAACAAGGAACGTGATCAGTGAGAGAAGAGTAAATAAACTGGGGTTGCCAAATCTAAAGAAAGAAGGAGCATGATAAATCTTGAAAGATTACTAAAAAGCAGAAAAAAATAATCTGTACTCTTTGTCTACTGGGACAAGGGGTAATGGGCTGTAACCTCAGTGAGAGACATGGCTTAGATGCCAGCAAGATCCTTCTACTAGTGATAATTGTGAAAAGAGGAAATAGCTTGCTTGGAAGCTTACCAAATGTCCATCCTTGGGGGTTAGACAGATTACAGTCCAGAATAATGTAGGTCTTATTCATCTTGCCTTTGGGAGACGAACTAAATGTCCTCCTGAAATGACTTTCAACTTTAATTTCTTGAATTTAAGAATCTTTTAAACTACATTTTAATCTCCTTTCAGTTTGGTCCAGGTAAGCCTACCTAGTCTATGAAGAGTTAAGAATTTCTGTGTTCCGTATTATCTTACAGAATAGTTAGCATTTAGCATCAATTAAAATGGCAAAGTCTTATGATTCGCTCTCCACCTTTGCTCAGCCTTATCCATTACTCTTGAACCAGTTAAATAAATATGGTTTAACCGCAGTCTACTGAATAAATGTTCTCTCTTTATTTCTCTGTATGTATGTCTGTACATATATAATATATATATATATTTGAAATTATGATTCCATTTATCCCAAGTTTCTGGAATTTATTGATTTTTTTAACAGTGTTTAAATTACATCCACTTTTATGGAGACAAATCTGTTGAAGAATTAAACAGCAAAGTTTGCTCCAATCTATAAACATGACAGGGGGATGATTTCCTCTCATTTGCTAAATATACTGCTCCTTAGTTGGAGACATAAATAAGAATGTTGCCTAAGTAGGTCATATTTGAGCTAGGGCTTTTCAAAAGACATGAAAGCACCCACCGTGAATATACACTTCAAAGCCAGAACCCATTTTTTTGTGCACATTTTGTTCCCGAGAAGTTTTCCATCTGTTCTAATGTCATGGCTTTGCCACAGTGGCTTGTCCTCAGACTCTGTATCTCTGGCAACTCATATGTTTTACTTTTTAATGCGGCAGGTAAAGGAGATAATTGGAAGACCTTCAGAGTCAGCTGGGGGGGGGTGGGCAGGAGGGAAGGGGGAATCTTTCACTTCTAAATGGAGGCGAAGGACAGACTTCCTCTGCTCCTTGTTGTTAGATAGCTAGTTTGATTGGATGCCAGGAGCTGAAAGGAGGCAGCGTGCATTTTGAAAGGCTTTTTGAGGAGCAAATCTGAAATTAAACGACAGATAATATTTATAGAGGTTAGTGAAGTTCACTTCACCCTGCTCTCTGTAGCAGTGTAGTTCCAAATTCAAGATTCTTGATGGATTTAAACCCTTTTTCATCAGCAATAGTCCGACCTGATCTGCCTGTCACTTTCTAAAACGATGCCTTTCTGACTTCTCCATGTAGCTTTGAAAGGGGAGGAAGCTTCCTCACTAATATGTCACTCAACCCACCCACCTAGACACCCACAGCCTGTTTGAAACCAGCATAGGAAAAAAAAGACCACCACACCACACACCCTGGATTGTAGCCATGCTGAAGAAAGCGCTTCTTTAAATATCAATATCAGTGAACACTGGTCCTAGGGGTGAAGCCAGAAATAAAACCCTATTTAACTTGTATCTCAAGCCACCCTTCAATCTTACAAAACAAGCCGAGCTGTGCGTTTGCTATTTTATGTGCTAATCAGTGGCAGCATCACTGTGTTATATTTCCAGAAGAATTTTTGTTTATTTGCATTGCAGTGTGCCCATCACTCACACAGGGACTTCTGGAGCACCACTGGGTGCCGTATGACTCAGGAGTTGCCCTACTCAGTGTCCAGTTGGTGACACTTCTCTAATGGCCTGAGGAACAGAAGGAATGTCCTGGCTCTGGGGTTGGTTCTGCAAGGAACTGGCTGCAGTGCCATTGCTGAGGCAGCAGTGTGGAGAATGACACAAAAATCAGGGAATGGGTTTTGCTGGAACCAGACACCAACAGGAGCAGTGATTTCTGGGGAAACAGGAGGGCTTCAGACCTAAAGGCCATGTGCATATGCCTGACTAAGTCCACAGTGATGGACTGAAGGGCTGAGCTCAGCTCTGGGGCTCTGCAGCTCCCTGGACTGTGCCTGGGGGAAGGCTTTCACATGGTATAAAGGGCTCCTCTGTGTCTTTGGCACAGTGGCCAGGCATACTGCTCAGGGAGCAAAACCTCTTTCTAAATATCTGAAAAAGGTCTTCTGGGGCAATCTGCATCTTCCCACCCTGAGGCTGATAATATCCACCAATACCACCACTCTTATTGCAGACAGCCTTGAGAAAAGCGAATGCATCTAGTACATCACCGCTCACATGGACAGCAGCTCTTTGGGCAGCACTTGTGTTTGCTGGTCTCTAAAGAAATGGCAAACTGCCTTTCTTTCTGCTTTTGAAAATGCCAACATGACACAGTCCTAGCAAGCCTGTGAAACACAGTCAAGATTCAGAGCAGAATGGATTGCCACCTGGTTCACAGGAACACCTGGCAGCGGGATATATGGAAACACATTGCCATATACAAGGAAATTAATGTTTTTATCCATTACAGGAAGATAGGACAGCATAAGAATAAGTCTTCAAAAGACTTAGCAATTAAGAGCAGAATGGATGTGAGTCATCTGTCCGGCAAAAGTTGTGCCAGATGCAGACGCAAAGTAGTTCAGCATGTTAATCCCACTTAGGCAATGCTTGTCCTATGTCAGGGAACATTTTCTGTCAGTTTGTGAGGTGGTACATGCACATGCATGCATATGCATGAACTTCAGTGTAATTTGGGGTTTTTCAGTTTGCTTATCTGCCAGTTGTTCATCTTAGGGCATTTTTAATATGTCTCAAAGTAATTTGGAAGTATATACATTTTGCATTTTGGTCCAGATATTGTCAATATAGCAAATAACTAGCTGCCTAAAAATTTCGATTTCAATTTGAAAGAAATACTGTTGTTCTGAAATGTGATGCAGATCAAAGCAAACAAAGCAAAGAAAGATTGAAGAAATTTCTAGCAGCTCAGCAGGGTCTATACCTGCTCAGTGGGACAGAGAGGACAGTGGAATGCAGCCTTGACAGTAAACCTTTGCTGGCAGTTTGCAAGACTCCTAGTTCCAGGGCAGTTCTGCAGGGAAGGAGTCCCTGAGTGCTGAGCAGGTGTCCCAAATCCCAAGGCTCACCTCCAAAGCCTTGAGTGAGGTTCCCAGACAATTGAGATGTCAGGTGTGTTTGGAAAAGCATCAACAGTGTGGGAAGGAATGAATTTCTGTTTTCTGACTGGAAAATTTCTGACCAGCTTCTCTTTGAAAAGCTTTGGTGTTATTCAATTTTTGGAATGGGAAAGATGCAGAATCCCTACTTTCTTGATTAATCCTGAAATCCTTAGATATCCTGGTCTCAGATTGAGCATCAGAGCTTTTGTAGGTAGAACATGACAAGTGGTATGGCTGATGAGAAATACTGGCCAAAGTGCCACTCTGCCCTGGTAGCTCTAGGCTTGCAGATGACTCCTCAGGTGATGTTTTCAGTCAGTCGGAGAGACCTTATCTTGCAGAGAAGCCCAAGGTTTGAAGCTGGGGAGTGTTTATACCTTCACCTCTCTCTACTTTGTAGAAGAGCAGCTTGCTGGACCTTGTGAGACAGACTCTGAGGTTCTGGAAGGTGAAGTCAGAATGTTTTGGTGAAGGTTAGACATGACTGCTGTCCAAAGAACTGCTAACTATATGAGTGTGGAGGTACTAAGTGTACAAGGTGCCTCAGACTGCTTGTAAGAGCGGTGGTAGTAGTGGCAGACATTGTGATGCTGTAATGTGATTTACTCAGCTGTTTCCCATGCTCACCACGACTTTATTTACATATTCCTCATATTGTGCAGGTTGTCTGGATGGGGAAATGTGTACAGTTGGGAGTGGATCTGACTTTTGAAACACAGACCCAGGGTCATGTGAAAAATGCATGTTGCTGTTTTGATTGCAATCAGTTGTGAAAATGCAAGAGGATGAAAAGGTTTTTGCTGGCTTGCTAATGGGTGCATGTGTATTCTTTTTCATGCTATTTCAATGAAAACACCTGGAAATGAACTGAGGGTTTGAGGATTCAGGGAAGGAAAATGAGCTGCCAGTGCTGAAGGCAGCCAAGCTGCGTAGCAGACAGCAATATGCTACAGCTTGTGAGGCACTGCTGGGAGATAGGGGAACAGAGGAGCACAGAGGTCAGTGCTATTAACTCTGTGTAGTGGTATGTGTGAGTGAGAGCAGGGCTTTTTCAAACAGGGCTATTAATTTCTCACCATATTTTGCTGATTTTTTTTCATCTTCAGTTTTATAGAGAAGATACACTTTTGGTGAGGGCTTGCAAGCTGCCCTTAGAGGGGCTGAGCAGAATCAGGTCTAGCACTGATCTCTCTGAATTCAAGCGGTTGGTCGCAGTGACAGGCTCACGGGAAGAGGATCAGCCTCTTGGGGGGTCCAAATCTTCCTGGCTTCTTCACTTCACTGCTCAGCTCGCCTGTGAAATGCATGAGCTGTGAGCACACGAAACATGAAGGCATAAAATTAATTCAAACTCCTAAGATGCCCAGCTCTAAAATCGGCCAGCAGCAAAGTGTGGAGCAGTGGTAATTAACTTCCATGGTGGCAGCTCTGGGAGAGGTACACATTGGGCACGATGGGAGACTTGGTGTGATGCACCACAAGCACTGCTGAGGTGGCAAAACCCCCCCGGGACCAGGGAGCACAGCAGGGTGCTGGAAAAGAGCAGCTCTGAGGGGAGGAGATAAAGAAAAGGGCTCTTTGGTGCCTTCTGTGTTCCTCCTGCCCCTCCAAACGTGGCAGCTGCTGAAAGAGGCCGTGAAGTGTGTTTCTCCTGAGTGCTTGCTGTAAACAGTGCGTACAGCAGCGCTGATTATACATCAGCTCGCTGGGCTAACTATAGCATAGTAATTAAAGGGGTGAGAACATTTTGGAGTACTTTCCGCCACTTGTTGTCTGTGTAATCCCCCTGTGTTTGGCAATAAATAGAACTTTTAAGTTTAATTAATATACACTTGGCTGGCTATCCATTTAAAAGCATGCTTCGGTGGCCTGAGACATTATCCACTTATGCAGAGTGTTGCTGGAAGAGCTGGTGAAACACTGGAGAGGGAGTGCAGGGCCAGGGCAAGGGGTGCTGCTGAGCCCTGGAGCAGGGAGGCACAGCTTCATGTCCCAGGGAATGTAGGTCAGTGGGCAATTCAGAGCATGCTCTGACACAAGCATACAGGCACTGCAAGAGAAGGCAGAGTAAATAAACAGCTTTTCTCCTGAATGTGGGGCAGCTTGGGCTGTTTCTAAAATTTATTTCTGAACGCTGGGTTTCGTAAGTGAGTTCCTCTCAGGCTGAGGTGTCAGAGGGTCAAACGAGTCTTGAGAATAAAATGGAGTCTAGTATCTCTTTCTTTCCCTCAAACTTCTTTTGTGTAGGGCTATTCAAACCATTGCTTTTTTTTTTTTTTTTTTTTTAGTTTAGCAGAAACAACAGCAGCAAAAAAATTGGTTTGGATTAGATCAAATATACATTCCTTCTCTCCTCCTCCCCTCCTGGGATGAAACAAACAAACAAATCATGCCGTTTAGCACCATTGTGTCATTTGCCCCGGAACAAGCCATTTCATTTCATGTGCTTTTTGAAAAGCAAAGGCAAGGAACAGCTAGAGTTTCATAAAACTGCCAGAGGACTTGGACTCCAGTCCCAGCTCCAGTGAGTGCCGAGTTATTTATCTGCAAGAGCAGGGTGTCAGCAGGAGCTATTTCAGGCCCCCCTTTGCTCCAGAATGCACCCCAGGCTGATGTTTGTAGGAATTTTCTGTGGGTGGCAATGACTGTTCAGGTGAAGGAGTGAGTTGTGCTGCAATGGATGCACAAAGTGAGCCACGGAACAGAAGTGAGGGTCAGGGTGGATGAAGAAAAGACTTGGAGAGAAAAAAGAATTCAGGAATGAAATAGGTTTATAATGTTGCAGCTTCTGCTTTTTTCTTTCAGTCTCTGATACTATTTTCCTACTGCTCTTCCTGCCTCTCCTGGCTCTTTACCCCATGCCTGCTCACCTCCTGTTCTCATGTCTTTTTTACCTTCTCAGTCTTTCTCTCTGGATCAGGTGTTTTGATCTGGGAAGTCAAGTTAGTATGCCATCATGTAAATGAGTAACTTAGGCTTCCTAGTGATGAGCTAGCACATGTAGGGTTGAATGTCTTGAAGACTCAGTTGCAGGTAACCAGCTTTAATTTTCACAGCTTTTTGTTTGTTTTGTTAATTTTTGTTTTTATGTTTTTATGTTGATTTTTTTATTTTTTATTTTTTTATTTTAAAGTGCTCTGCAAGAACAGATTCACTGGCCTATTCTGCAGGGTGGAGTGTGTGAAAAATGTCCTTTCTCCTGACTTCAGGGTGGAATGAAACAAACACTCGTTGAGTACAAATAATTTGTCCTATTTTCTCCATCAGTTCCAGGAAGACAGGAAGTGTTTCCCCAAGGAAAACCTTTCTCTGCATTATCAGTAGAAGAGCCTGAGGTGGCTGGCTCAGGTGCAAGTGTCGGCTGTGGGTGTCCACCTGTGCCCGCAGGAGCAGCGTGCTCTCTCTGATTGGCCTGGCCAGTGGCAGTTGAATTAGCAACAGAGGGTCCAAAAATAAGCAGATTTAATAAAAAAAGCTTCATGGCGTGGTGGTTGGGCCCGTGCTGTGCAACTAATTAACTTGCTAACCCTGTGGAAGCACTTCCAAAAATGAACTCCTGTTCTCTGCTCCCGCGCTTCCTGCATTCAGCTTCCTGCGCTGCTTCGGCTTCTGTCCCCTTCCCCAGGAGGTCAGCATAGCAATGTCACTTATACCTGCTGTGTGTACAGGAGGGACATGTCACATCTTGTGCCTTTCCTGGTCTGCCACTGTGACCTTCTGCAATAGCTGAGAACATCAGTTCCCCCTCCCTGAAGTGGGGCAGCTCTTATGCTGAAAGAAGACTTCTCCTTTCTTTGGGCTTCCCTGTTACGTGCAGAAGTAATCCACCAGTAATTGTATATAAGGACAAGGAGGTAAGTGTTTTTTGAGTTGTGCTTCCTTTTCTTCATGCCAAGTAGAGTGGTATCCCTCTGCACGGTTGTCAAAGGCATAGATGTGCTTCTCTTTTATGTTGTGAGATTTATCAGCAATGTATGTGAAACACAGCTTCATTTTTTCTTTCTGTTTTCTCCATTCGCAGAAATATTGTGATTTTCCTACTGTGGCTTGAAATGCCTGGCTCTGGCTATTTGTACCTGCTTTGTAATAGCCCCACTTGAGAGGTGAAAAAGGAGGCTCTAAAGCCCAATTCCAAGATTACGACCTGCACATTATTTTAATTTAAACTCGCCTCCTGTTACAACAGAGAATCAAGGTGTAAGTGTGTAAAGTGCTTTGGGAGCCCTGTGATAAAAGGCCCTATAAAAACATAAATGTAAGCAGATGGCAGACACAACCTGCCTGGTAGGAGCAACACACAAGCTCACAGAAAAGGGTGCAAATTCAAGTCCTACCCGAAATTATCTTGGACAACAATAAATGTAACCTTTGCCAGGGCCTGGGCATTTGTAATGTAGACCCTGCTATTTCTCACCACATTGCCTCAGCCTGAGACACAGGCTAAATCATCGGGTTGCACCTCCAAGCACGTTCAGGCTTTGTGTGCCTGTTTGAACAGAGATCCATGACTGTGGAACAACACCAATGGCAAAGGAATGGCCATGGCTGTATCTCAACCACTTTAATGTTGATATCCTCAAGAAGAGGCATAAAATAAGAAGTCCTTGGATACTGCATCACCAGTTTGTAGTTAAGCTCAGTCTGGGGCATGATGTGCAGAAATGGAAAGGAGTGAAATGTAACGAGCAAGACATGCAGCGACATGTGTTTGCTGAGGAAAAGGGAGAGCTGATCTTTTTTCTACCCTTGCCTTTTCTTCTAAACACCATTTTTTTCCCCAAAGGATGGATTTTCTCTTTATCTAACTTGTAATTTTTCCCTGCTGTGAAATGTTTTGGGTCAGATGATATTTTGCTGGGCTTTAGAAAACTGCTAAGAATTAATTAATCTGTAATTAAATTGATGGGGAAAAGATGTACAGAACTGTTAATAGAATTACATCCTCAAAAGGGACAAAAATAAGGCAGTTTCTTTTCATTTCTCTTTTTTTACAGTTTGCAGTGTGACAGATTTCTGACCAAGTTCGAGTTTAGACAAAGTGCATGTGGCAAAAGTTGGAAGTGTTGTAATGCTGCCTACTGTGATTTGTATAAACATTTAGGATCCCCTGGAGAGGAATGTAATCCAGGGTTCCTTGCTTACACAGAAACGCTCAGAACAATATAATATTTGAAAGAAAAGAAACATTTTTAATTGGATTTGTGCTGACTATTTTCGAAATACAAAGAAGACACTTTATCCAGTAAGCTGCAGATTGTTTGCAGTCACAGGGAATCGGCAGGACTCAAATTAGCTGCAGGACAGCCCTTGCTGTTGTTCTGTGAGCCCAACAAAATGTGAGATTTGAAGGAAAAATACTAATGATAAGAAAAGGCTGGAAAATTCAAGCCACATGCTTTTCTAAGTTTATGCAAGTTAGGCTGAACGGATCATGTGATTTCCTCATGCATTCCTCAAATGACAAAAAAACTGAAGGGGAAGATTTTCAAGTTTGTCTTTCTTCTGACTAGAATACTTGCTATGGGATGGGGCAGATCCTGGCATGTGCCCTCCTTTTCTCACGGAACTGTGCTGCCGAAGCGTGACCTTGGCTTGCTCCCCAACACCTGCCACCTCACTCTGAACCCCTTGTACCTTTGGGGATGACCTTCCCTGCTTTTAGCACCCATCCCCCTGCTGTTAGCAGGAGAGGGGCAGCTCAGGCACTGCTCCCAGTTTCATGCTGGGATGAGTCCCTTTGCTGTTTGTATTGAATGTGAAGAGAGGAGAGACCTGTTGTTTCATCAGCGACATCAAAGAGAAGAAAATTGCTCTCCAGTGTATCCAAATTTGCAACATCCCCTTGCTTTTGTAGTAATAGAGAGAGGATATTAGAGTCTTTTAGTAAAGGTATAAGGCTTGGTTTTATTTCCCTTTTCCTTCCGTTGTTGCATTTATTTTTCTTTCTTTGCACTGCTGATTGGTGAGGTCCATTGGTAGTGTCAGCAGGTCTTATTTTGCCAGATGCAGCATTCCTCTTAACATCAGTAGCAGCTGAAGAATCACTAAATCTAAGGTGAGAATAGGCTTCAGAGCAGATAGAGTGCCCTGAGGCAACTGAAAGTTCTGTGCCTCTGTAGTTGTTTGTATTTATAATTTCCAAGTATTAAAAGAAATGTTAAGATGTATTCCTATAGAAAGAAAAGATACAAGCTCAGGTTCACCCTACCAATCATTTGGCACTTCAGGGATGATGTAAAATAAGGAATATTGCCACTCAGGCCTCCTTCTATGTAACTACTGAAAAGAAACGAGTGTCTTCATGGGGAATTTAAAACTTCACACAATCTGAGGGCTCCTCTGGAGGGGACTGTTGCTTCACTGACTCATGTGACTACACACCTACCATAGGTGTCTCATCCATGGGTAGCTTGTAAGTGAAATTCTAGACAGTACAATTTGTATGTGACAATATCCCATAATTGCGTTTTAAGGAAGGTGCCCCCTAGGTTGGTTCCAGTAACTGTTTGGCAGAGCTGTTAGCATATTAGGTCAGGATTAATAGAGCCAAGTGGGGAGGAATGATTTTTTGGAGAGACTTGAAAAAGGAGGGCTCCTAGAGAATGAGATTTAAGGTGGGGCAAAAAGAAACAGGATGGGAAGGAGGACTAAGAGTAAAGGCTTAAAAGTAAGGACAAGAAAGTTAAGCTGAATATACCTAAGTAACAGATAAATGCTTATGTTCATATCACCTCTTTAAGAAAATTTCGTAAGGAAGATGACAAAACCCTCTCTTGTCTATGGATTATGGTCTCCTCCTTTCCAGGAGAGTGCCAGTTACAACAAGGGGAAGCTAAGATAAGGAGGAATGCATGGGGAGGATGATTCTGCAGGACAGTTTTGGGAGGTCACCCTCATATTTCCTAATATTAGACATCTACAGGTATAGATGTCATGGCTGAGCTAGTTCTTCTGAGCTGCCTTTTCAGTCAAAAGAGAGCAACTGCTGCTTTTAAGGTGCAGTTCAGCTGAGCTATTTTAGATATCTGCTGAAAATGTCCAGATGTCTGCAATGAATCCTACTTTGCCTGTTTCTGTTGATGAAAATGGAGTTGAGGGATGTTAACTCAGATGCAAAGTCTATGGTTTATAAGATACTATGAAATGATCTCTAAACTTGCATTCACCTCCAAACAGCATACAGAAGAGCCAAATATTTGTTCTTTCTGGACAAATCTTACTGTTGCATGATTCAAGTAGGACATTTAGGTGGTCAAGGAGACTTGCGAGACTGATATATTTAAGAAAAGGCAAAATGAGATATTTTTGGTAAATTGCATTTCCTTATTAGTCATCACTTCCCTTTTTATTCTGAGAAGCAGCCCTCTTCAGACGTGTTCGTTTTATTTGGCAGAAGCGTAGATAACTCCAGATGTTGCTGATTCTTTTTCAGTTCATCGCCTCAGGAAACTTCAGTTGCACCTGAGAGAAAATAGAAGCCAACCTGGAAGAAAAAGAAAAGAGATATATAATAGCCTTGATAGAGGGAAAGAAAAATCAGATTAATTTATATGCTCTGGATGATCTCTAAATGTTTCCTTAAAGATGAATTAAAAGCCTTTTAATTCACAAAGAGCTGAGTTCAGGGCCTTGTACATCTTCTATTAGAGCTGAAAACATGATAAAGAGATGGATTTTCAAGCTTCCCTTAAGGGTCTACTATTGCAATGGAAAACAGAGCATTAAACTTTGCAATTAGCAAGTAAGTAGAAGTGATAATAAGCTTTGATATTAAAGAGCAATGTCCTTGCCTTACATAAGTAGGTGCCATCTTATTTCAGCAGAGGTCTTTTTGCTCCAGATGGGCAAAAAATTGCCCCAGACTGAGGCACCTAGATTTTTAGCTGTGGACCATTGTAATTTTAAATCTGCAAATACAATGTGTTATCTACCATGGCTTTCACACATTTGAAGTTTGTTGAAGGATATTCTTGCTGTTCTAATCTACAAAGGATAAAGCCTGAGAAAACACTGATTTTTTTTGCCATTCTTTCGGATACGTTTCTTTGCTTACATTCTTTGTTAAATCAACAGAGGTTGATGAGGTTAATGACACACAGACCTTTTCCCTTCAGAGCAGCAGTTCATCTCTAGTTCTTACTGCTAAATGCTGAAAGTCATTCCACCTAAAATAAAAGAAAATAAAATTTAAAAAAGAAAAGGGGAAAGAGAAGAGAAGAGAAGAGAAGAGAAGAGAAGAGAAGAGAAGAGAAGAGAAGAGAAGAGAAGAGAAGAGAAGAGAAGAGAAGAGAAGAGAAGAGAAGAGAAGAGAAGAGAAGAGAAGAGAAGAGAAGAGAAGAGAAGAGAAGAGAAGAGAAGAGAAGAAAAGAAAAGAAAAGAAAAGAAAAGAAAAGAAAAGAAAAGAAAAGAAAAGAAAAGAAAAGAAAAGAAAAGAAAAGAAAAGAAAAGAAAAGAAAAGAAAAGAAAAGAAAAGAAAAGAAAAGAAAAGAAAAGAAAAGAAAAGAAAAGAAAAGAAAAGAAAAGAAAAGAGAGAAGGAAAGGAAAGGAAAGGAAAGGAAAGGAAAGGAAAGGAAAGGAAAGGAAAGGAAAGGAAAGGAAAGGAAAGGAAAGGAAAGGAAAGGAAAGGAAAGGAAAGGAAAGGAAAGGAAAGGAAAGGAAAGGAAAGGAAAGGAAAGGAAAGGAAAGGAAAGGAAAGGAAAGGAAAGGAAAGGAAAGGAAAGGAAAGGAAAGGAAAGGAAAGGAAAGGAAAGGAAAGGAAAGGAAAGGAAAGGAAAGGAAAGGAAAGGAAAGGAAAGGAAAGGAAAGGAAAGGAAAGGAAAGGAAAGGAAAGGAAAGGAAAGGAAAGGAAAGGAAAGGAAAGGAAAGGAAAGGAAAGGAGGAAAAAGCAAAAACATGTCATCTAGTTAATGGCACATAAGAATTCACAAGCTTGCAACTTATGAGACAGAGCTTTCCATGTCACTAAGCAGAATGAGCAGGCTTGGAGTATGAATAATGTGCCAAAGTGTTCCTCTGTGACACCCCAGGAAAGCTCAGCAGACTTTCCTGTCCAGGGCTGGAAGACACCAAGATTTCCAGGCTATTATCTTCCACTGGAATAACATTCAGTCAAAGATAACTTGCTCCTTCTGGTGAAAGTACTTCCATATAAATAAGGGAAGGAGTGGTGTTCTTTGGAAAGCAGTCTGGTATCACTTCTGACAGATAACAGCGATTGTGATGAAGAGTAAACACCTCAGTCACGGGGTGATGCAGAGCACGCTGATGCACCCTGGAAGCAGCACCACAGAACCGCAGCTGAAGGCTGAATCACTGCTGTATCTAATTAGGCACATCAGTTAGATATGCAAGCCTCCAACAGTCTGAGAAGGGCTGAGATTGCTAATACCAATCTCTTATTGTCCTCACGGCTCAGAAGAGGTGATGGTTGATAAGATTAAAGAAATAGCATTTGGTATTAGAGCGGTCAGTAGCTTTCTGGTTGCTTGTTGGGGGGAAGGTGGGGCAGGCAGTTAAGTGATGTTGCATCATTTTGTGATTTGGCCCTCTGACTGATGTCAAGGTAAAGAAATAAATCGCTCGTATTTAATGTGTTGGTGAATAACAGCAGGCCCTTGATTTTCTAATGCAGTGTCATTTGAATTGTATATGCTATCGAATCAGACAAAATATGTATTTATGCATTAGGTTTCTTCAAAATTCCTAGTATCTTTTTTAACAAGATGCAGGAAAAATAACTGAAATGCCGATCTTTTTATTCCTAGGTTGTTTGTGACAAAGCATCAGCAACGTCCTGCGCTGAACATGATTCACGTAAGGAGCAGACAGTGGATACTGAGTTTGAAATGGGGCTAATCAACAATCTTTGGAATAAAGAAGTATCTTAACTCAAAAATGTTGATGCATGAACGAATGTTATTCTCTGTGCGCTGAGTTACTGTTTAGGGGACACATCTACACAAGCAACCACACTGAATCTGTTCAGTGCCATTCACAAGCAAATTAAATTTCAAAATCTGACTGTATGTGCATGTGTGTGTCTAAATATCTCTAGAGAAATTACTTATTTATTTTCTACTTTGCTCAAATTTTTCCTCTTCCAGTGCGCTCAGTTCATTCCTGGAGTCACTCTATTGACGTTAACAGTGGGGTATTAAGGAGGTATTTTGCTCTTCTACTAAATTTTTAGGATAAAAGTTTCTGGGACAAGGCCACACACAGCTGCAGGCGAGCTGTCTGATCCAGGCAGGGGACTGATGTGGGGGTGGAGGAAGGTCTGCTTCTCTGGCCTTGGGGGACAGCACAAGTCCAAGCTGGGTAGTGTGTGATAGAGCAAGGCAGCAATGCAGAAATGCTAAAGAAGGTGGGTGTCCTGGCCCCTAGACTTTTAGGGACAATTTGATGGAGGATTGTTGGAGAGGCCCGAGGAAGGTGTGCCTTGTGAAAGAGCCTGGCAAAGAGCAGGTGTGAAGGAGGAATGGTGCAGGGGATGTCAGAGCGCTGTGGCAGCTCATCTCATTGATGGCCAGCTGGACAAGGTGTCATTGTGCTCTGCCTCTCAGGCAGACAGTAGTTGAAGAAGATGAGGGGTAAGGGAACACTGAAGAAAGAGGATGAACAGATTACTCTAGCTGGGAAGACAGTGCTGTGGGTGTCTAACCTAGGCAGTGTTAAGTATTGCATGTAGCCTCTGAGTTGTCTGAATGAACACAAAAATGCAGGATCCTCTTGAAAATTAGGGTGCAGCTCCATGTTATGGATCCTTCATCAGTGGATCCAGTATACCCTCTCCCACTCTTCTTTGACCCCACACAAGGATCTGCTGCCTCTAATGCTGTGTCTGTTCTACTGCTGGTGTGTCCAGGACTGGTGAAAATGGGATGACTAAAGAAAAAAGATTATGTCAGGAAGACAATAGAGAAACAGGTAGGTAATAGGAAAAAAGTGCTTCTTTAGAACCAAATCATTTTATACCTCTGAGTTATCTGAGTTGGTGCAAAGGAGAGGGATAACCAAACCTTCTTGGGGATTGGAGGGGACAGAGATGAGCAGGGGTGGTGTGGGTGGGGCTGAAAAGTTTCTAGCCAGTACTACTCCCAAGGGATTGGAAATACCATAATCCACTTTTAATAGTTTAGAAACATCTAATGTTTCTAAAAAAACAGGTGTGCATATGGACAATGGTCATGTCTGGAGAGCAGGAGCTCTACCCGGTCCAATAAATCAGCTCCCTGCTGCTGAGCTGCTTTTTCTGTCCTCCATGAGGGAGTCCAGATGCCCAGCTGCCCCAAGTACCTGACTCTTAGAGCACCCAAATGAGCTCAGATGAGTGCTACCCATACCCTATAAATAGTTCATATATTGTCCAAGTTTACAATTAAATCCATTAACTAGCTTGATTATGAACAGATTCTGTAAGCACCTAAAGTTGGACCTATTTTAACGATGGAAAAACCTCTTGTCTGTAGGTTACATTGTTAAAGAAATATGATCAACTTCCACTTAGGGTCATTATTTGCCAAATATAGCTTCTTGCCAGCACTGAAAAATCATGTTCTGCTGGAAGAAATTCCTTAAACACTTGCCATCCCTCAACTTTGCTTCCATCCACTATTGTTTCTAGAAGGAATAAAACTCCAGAGTGCTTGAAGCAAAAAAAATACCTCTACTTTTCTTTGTCATTTGAACGTGACTTAACCTCTTCTCTAAGGACAGCTGGCCTTCACTCTCCAGTGGGGATACAATGAAGACTTGATACTGGAAAGCTGGAAGACCTTGCTCAAAGAGTCATTTTATCTAATATGGCACCACAGTCGCTACAGTGACCCTGTAATCATTTTATGTTTACTGGCTATAATAACCATATGAAATGAATGTGCTACATGGTATACTATGTACAGAAAACCCGAGGCAGAACTAAGGTTATTTAGGCACCCATTTGAATATAATTAGAAACTATTTCTTCAGTTTAGAATACTTGGTTTGGAGATAATTAAATAACCATGTAAAAGACACTGTAAAAGATAAATATGTATTTAGTCACCCAGCTATCTTGCTAGAGTTTTGGTCTGGCAATTGTTACAGCTCTGCATAACTATAACTCAGCAATATGGTATGTAATACATTATTATTACCTGGCCATTGATCAGATGAACTGCTGCTTCTGGCTGCTTCTCCAAGCCAGCTGAAGCTGATCTTGTGTCCCAAGCTAGATCAGTGCACTAAGTCCCCAGCTGTCCAGAAGAGCTGTGTTTTATTTATCATAATTGTAATAACATTGTCTGCTCTTAAAAAAGGGATTCTACTTTTGTTTATATCCTGTTTATAAACTAGATTAATTCAGTTGCAATTTTCTTACCTGGAACAACTACAGATTACTTTACTGAACCTTTAGTTGTTGCCCAACACTTTTAATAACCCACCTGCATAGTTTGTGATCTCCTGCAGGTAGGGAACAGAAGTATGTTTTAAAAATAAGTCTGTATATTTTGTGTGCCAGTATGTGAGACATTTTGGAAGGGTTTGGTGTTCATAAAGTGCAGATCATCTGCCTTTTGATGAGCAGGCTTGTCAAAGCATCCCAAAATAAGTGTTTAAATCCTGTACATTACCTTGGAAAAGATAAACCAGTCTATCTGGGATTACTGGCTATTAATTAATTTCTGTGATTCTTTTTTTTTTTTTTTCCCTTGCACTGTGGAGAATAAAAGGGAGAAAGTAACTAGTCACTGTGTGCCTTTTTTGTAGTTTGAAACTTCTGGGTTTTGTTCCTTTCCCACCCTGTCATCAGCAAAAACTGCGGTTTTCAGGTTTCCCCCCTTTTCCTTTCCCATTAGTCGCTCTATTAAATATGTTAATTGTAGTGTCCCAGATTACTGGGAGCTCCTTAAATCAAAGCCATGAGACTTGGTAGCAAGGCGCTTAGCTATGGGCTTTGCTGATGATAACTGCATCATATGAGTATTCATACAGAACTGATTGAGCCCCTGAGGCCAGATGCTAGAGCTGTTTTGTGCTGCTCTGCCACCATAATGCAAACTTCAACAGAGTTTTCAGGTCTGCTTGAAGCCTGTTTCCAAGTGAGGAAGTCCTGCCATACTGGCTTTGGTGCTGGTGTATCTCTTGCAAAACACAGCCCTCACTGGAAGGAGGGAATTGAGGCTGAAAGATGTAGCCCAAATGGTCTGGCCACGAGGGCCAATCCCATTCATTGCGTACTTCATACTTCATAGCTGAGAGGAGTTGGATGGTTTTTGTGGCTAATGTTGTTTTTACAGTTCAAGACTTAGAGAGGCCTAAAATAATAACAATAATAACAAACAATTAAGAATTTTTTTATTTTTATTATTGTTACTACTGCTGCTACTGCCACACAGTCAAAATCGACAGTGTTCACTACTGCACAAACATATTGAAGAAACTTGCACTGGCAGCTTTAAAATTTCCCTCACTGTGCATCTCTGATCCTGCTTTTGGCTTTTCCCAAGGTATATTTGTTGAAATGGGCTGGTACATGCTACATCTTAAAACAGCTACAAAGGAGCTTTATTTGTACTGCCTGTCATTTCAAGCTGGAAGAATTCAGTATCTATCTCACTGCCTTTGCCATATGCAGTTGGGTTTTCTCCTTCCCCTCTGTAATTCTTCTGGGGACACTGCATAATAAAAGTCTCAACTTAATCAAGAAAAATTCAACATGTGGCACGGCAAGGGAGAGCGTCGGGATTTAAAAGCGTAAAGCAAACAAACAAGCAGGCCCTTGTGATGTCAGACTAATAACACATTTGCTGCTGTGCTCTCCGGCTTGCTGGTGTGTGTACTGTTTCCCTGTACAACATTGTTCTGGGCTTTGTTTCCTTCGGCTGCTCTGCCCGAGAGGGTTCCCTGCTGCCAGGGGGCTGCTGGGACACCAGCAGGTGTCTGAATAATTGGAATAAAAATTCTTTTAGAAAGAAGCAGCTCATGGAAAAGAAAACCCTGTCCTTAGATTAAAAAAAGTAAAAATAAAATAAGAAAAAGATCTTCATTTTCCAGGGCCATTAGGAGATTCAAATCTTCCTTTCTCTTAGTTAGAGATAAAAAAAAAAGTCACACACATGAAGGAGCAATTGTTCCAGATTGGAGCAGGCTCAGCACAGCATGTGATGAGGGGAACCGTGTCCTGTGAGCCTATGAGAAGTGGAGGCTTTTTGTGGCATAGAGTCCAGTGCTTGATTCCTGGGTCAACACCACAGAACAAGGCTGTGCTTTGTCACTTGTGGCAGTGCTGCCCCGTGGAAAGCCGATGAAGGACTAGCCACCATTCCACACACAGTCATCGTGGTTTTTAAACCCCCATTTCCCACACCCTTTTTGAGTGCAAAGACTGACTGCTGTAGCAGAAGCTGGCTGCCTAGGCACAGATGGATGTGGGTGTCTTTTGCTGCTTGGGCACCCAGTAGCATCCAGCAGTCCAAAAAGGATGTTGATGCTGTGGGCCAGCCTAGCCGCAGGGTCCAGCTGGTGGGGCTCGCTCCCCACAGAGGCAGAAAGCATCTCCCATACCCCTGTCCCTCAGCCCAGGCTGCCTCCCTTTGGGCTCTGCTCTGCTTGCCTTTGCCACTGGCTACTCCTGGCCAAGCAGAGGGAGGAGGACTCCTTCCACTTGGTATATGAGGGGTGTGGAGCTGGATGTGGTGGATGTCTGTGCTCCAGGTTGAATTAACTGCTCCCTTGAAGGCTTTGGGAAGGGTGAGAGAAGAGGGCTGAGCTCGCAGGTGTGGATGTAGGCTGGAGCAGCTGGGAAGTAGCTGCTTGTAGGGACTTTTGGTGCCTGTCCTAGAGGAAAGACCTGGGCCATTTTAAGGCATCCCTATGCATGAGGTGGCAGGTTAGGCAGGAACATGCAGCTGTTGGGGGTGGAAGAGAGACAAGGTGCTGGAAATTTGGTCCCAGCTCTGAGAAGGGGCAGCCTGTCCCTTGCAGGGTCAAGCAAGGTAGAAGTGTGGTGAGAGAGCCCAGATCAGGTCTGGGAGGTGTCCTGGGACTGGTGGTGGGCATGGATTTTAGTGTTATCACTCCAAGTGCTCCACAGAGGAGTGAGGGCTGCACCCAGACTGCATGCAAGGTTGCCTGTGTGCTGGCTCTCTGGACTTCAACCCCAGGGACAAATTAATTCTCTCTTGCATGTGATTTCTCCTTCAAGGCCACATCAGATTCCTGCATAGAGTGTAAAATACCAGGAAGCCCACCCACATTACAAGAAAGGGAGCAGGATGAGCAGTGGTTAGAAGAAAATCCCTGTGGAAGGACATTGAGTGGGCTGGGTCCTTGCATTTGCAATGGGAAGGGGAGAATAGGGCTTAGTAGCTGAGTGTGTAAGAGCCTCATAGCTTCTGCGATCATTTTGGCATTCAGCATGTTTATGAATAATGAAATAAACTGGTGTGACATGAGGGAATAAGCTGTAAAGTGTCACAAAGCACCAGAAACAAAATCCATCCAAAATGCTTCTTTTCTTCTTGAGGAAAACCTAAAACAACTTTTCTGATTACCTGACAGTCCATTTAATCCCCAGGAAACATTCCTTTGTTACAGTTTCAAGGAGAATTACTTGAAATAATCCTTTGTACAATGCACTTCATTCTATTTTAGTTTTAAATCATGTCCCTTTTCTTTTTTGATTTTTTTTTTTTAAGGGAAAAAGAAAAAAGACCCCTAATCAATGCCTATGGAAGAGCTGAGGGCAAAGCTGAGGCTTTCTGGTACAAGGATTGCCTTTGTGAGGAGATCTGTGCTAAAGAGACCAAGACTGCAAGGGCTGAACAAGAAATAATAATAATAAAAAAAATAAGGAAAAAAATAATTCCCTGAAGCTCAAATCATTGCAATTGCACAGTGCAGATTTGGCCATCACTGTGCCCCTGAGATGAGGAATGGTCCTTGATGGCTCTGCGTCACACGTGGGTGCCTTCAGCAGGGCTTTGTGCTGCCAGTGACCCAGATTTAGGAGGAGACCTGGGGTCTCCAGCACAGAGATCTTCAAGGCTTTTGAGTGACACATGGTCAAGGAGGAGAACTGGGCTTCTCTGTGGCTGCTGCCATCTGCCTGCCCTGCAGCAAAGGTCACTTTCCAGGAAAGAGCCAGCTCGCCTCTTGGAAAAGCCTAGTGGGGTGGCGAAGGGAGGAAAGTAAAAGGCAAAAAAATATAAATAACACGTATTTTGTTCCTTGCATTCTGGATGTCATTAATTAGTAATTCTAACAACAGGAAAATGGTATAATCTAGAGGACATTGGGGTCTCTGAGTTTGACATTTGAATGCTCTCAGCTTGTTTTCTCTTTCCTATTGACTCCTGAGATTAATTTTCTCTTCTGTAATATTGACATGAATCTTATTTACCTCAAAGAAATGTGTAAAATTTACTCTATCCATATTCCCAGACATCTAATCACATTTCACATGTACAAACTGAAGTTGTGGTGATCCCATCTTGGTGGGATGCCTTAGTCAAGGCCAGGGTATTTGTTTAGGTGGTGGCAGGTGGGTCAGAGCCATCCTCCAGAGTAGGCTTGGAAGGTGATGGCATTTCCCCCCTTACCAGGTCTCTTCCTTGGTCATTCTGTTGGGCATGGAGAGAAACTGTGTCCTACTGTCTGTGGTCAAGGTCTGTTTTTCCTCACATCATCTGTGACGCTGCTCTTGACTGAGCCATGAAACTCACTGCCACAAGGAAGCATGGAAACCAAGGGGTTGGTAATACCTCAGGAAAAGCAAGGCCTATTTCCTGGATGAGAGCTTTCTGAATGACATTGGATGGGACAAAAAAAAATCTCCCCCAAATTGATGAACACCTTCAGCCTCCAAGAAAGGGAATCAGGAACTTGATGTTAGCCTGAAGTGTTTTTGCAGTGATTCCTGGTGATGTTTCTCCCACCAGGGTCTGCAGCGCTAGGTCCTAGGCACATTTAGGAGAAGGTATTGAAGTACATGTGAGAGGCTGGGGAAGGCTGCTAAAAAATATTCACTCTTCTATGGTTCAGCACAGATTGCACTGGAGGGAAGAATTAATAACTACTGCCTAGGCCACAGGTTATTCCCTCTATTTTCGTTCTCATTTTATTTCACCTTTGCTTTCAGAAAATTCATTGCTTTTTTTTTTTTTGTCCTCCTAGAGAAAGAAATTCCCTTTGATCTATAAATAAATCCACAAGTCAAAGCGATGGGGCAACCTTAAAAATATATTATGGATATGCCAGTAGTGACTCTGTTGCTAAGGTTGTATTGAGGTTTGAACTTAAAGCAGGACAAATGTTCCTTTTTTCACACTCCACTGTGTAGATACAGTGGTTGGGCTTGGCACAGAAAGACTTCAGAGGACAATTGCCTTTGGTGTGTATTTACTTCAGGGAAGTCTGGAACCTGAGATCTCGCCCTTCCTCTGAGATCTGTTTGAGTACTGGCGTGTCTGTGTTGGGAACTATGAGCTCGCTTTTGGACATGCAGAGCAGTGTATGAGAAATTCTGGGACAGTAGGAACCTTTGTGTGGGGTTGGTGCCTTCCCTCCCAGTACAGGGAGATAGAGGGGGCACAGATACAGGATGATGCTGGGGGAGGCAGGACTCTACAAAAATCCAGAGTGATCTTGTGAGCTGCGAACTTTCTTAAATACCTTCTTTATAAAAAAAGAAAAAGAAAAAAGAGCTCTTGAGAGAGGGAACAGCAGTAAGCACAATGTTATTCTTCAAACAAATACCTTTAGAAATAATATCCTATTTGCTTCAAACAGAGCAGGAAAAGAACAACTGAAAATGCAGTTAATGTGGAATGCACTAAATGAATGCTCATGTGAAGTTGCCAACACATTATCCTTGTATCTTTAACCAGGGAGGACTTCACTTGCAGAAATGGCTCTTGACAAAGTTAAGTGGACCTATATATTGTTTGGGAAATTGCCCTTATTTTGTGTGCTTCTTGTTCCCGTAATGGAACCCATGAGCAGAGGATAATTGCAGCAGTCTCATCTGTCAAATAATATTAGAAGTCAACAGCTATAATCTCAGCCACTTGCTTTACACAGCTTTTCTCTGTATTTTCTGTTCAAATTGTCAGTTGTTACATGTAAGTGTCCCCATTCCCTGTGGCTGATAAAAGTAAAAAGATTTAAGTAAATCAGGAGGAGTGCAGAGACAGGGCTTGGGCAATGGCTCTCAGTGCTAGCACAGTAAATCATATGACAACAGCACAGTGGATATGAAAAATTACAGCCCGAGTGTAGTGTTACTTGTTACTATTATTGGCAGAGCAGCGTGGCACTGAATGGTTTGGCTTTGCAGGGATTCGGGGAAGCTACTGATTGGTTTTAGCTTGTGTGGGTTTGTGCTTTATGAGCTTGGCTTTTAGTTTCAGGAGATGAATGGGTCCCTGAAAACAGAGCTCAGCTGAAACCATCTTCTCATCTGTGGGTCAAATCAAAAGCATTGTAAAATTAATTTGTTGGGATAGTCATTCAGCTGTGGCACTGCAACTCAGGGTGCAGTTTCCCCAAAGCTCCCTTATCATCACCTCATCATCCTTATTCTCCCTTTTTTCTCTCCAGTGTTAGGGACAGAAATATAGTTATGGTTACATTGATACAGACTCCTCACACCACCACCTCCTGGTCAGGCTCTACATTTGCTCCTACTGTGTAGGAAGGTGGAAGAACCCATTTCCTTCTCTATGTCTCTGCTGCTCTCAAAAGGGCACAATCACTGTTTATTGTGGTTTTGTGACCATTTTATTGCTCTGTGAGGAGCTGGATTGAGATTGCCAATGTATTTTTTATTGCCATTGAATAATTATCAGTTGGTCAAAGCTGTATCATGATTGCGTGAAGTCAAATCCATGCTCCTGGCTGGAGGGAAGTGACTCTGTTTGTCATTACCAGCCCTCTGTGCAGCAAACAGGGTGATTGTTTCCACAAACAGCTCAAGCCACGTTTGGCACCCTCTCTTGCGTGCTGACGGCAGCTCTTCCTGGTTTTACTTAGTGGCATAGGTTATATGCACTGAAATACTGTGAGAAATGTTTTCAAAGGGAGGTTTGAGGGCTACTGTGTTATAGAGGTTTAACTACAGCTCTCCATGTAGAAATGTCTTCTCCCTCAGACAGCCCTGTGTGAGTTTACTGCGTGTCAGACCATGAGCTTCCAAAACAACCAGAGCCATTGCACTCTGTGTTCGCACCTTCCCACGTGTCACAATAGCTTCCTGTGTTGACAAGCCCTCTGGTCAGACCTTTCTCTTTTGTCGCTTTCATATTGATTGTATCCTGAGGCTATCAGAAATCCTTGATATAAAACCATATGATAAGTCCAGTGTAAAGCTCTGGATAAAAAGCTGAGGTGTATCGTTGCCTGTGTGATTGGGTCATTGTTGCTCAGGTGCTCTGATAATGTCAGCTGCCTCTTTCTGCCAAATTTTACCCCTCAGAGGTAGTGATAGGGTGATCCCATCCACCAGATCATCTTCCTCCAGCTCTTATTCCAGGAGGCCTGTTGCAAGCTTTTGGCTTTCTTCAGTGGAATATTTGTATGTACATGGCAATACAGGTCATGATTAATGGGCTCTGCAGTCTGCTTTTTTTTTTTTTTTTTTAATGTCAGAATAATAAAATATCTGGCTCGTCAGATTGTTTGCCCTGATTGTTCAGCTAAATGCATTTAGCACCAGAGGTAGAACCAGCATATAGGTATATGAATACCATTCTGGCAATTATTGTCAGAAGTGACAGCTGATTGCAGGTATTAGAATGATGCAACTTGTTCAAACTTAATGTTATCTATTATGAACTCTACTTCATGATGATAATAGCTGGAAGGCATTGATTTTGTTTTCTGTTACTTATCTCAAGCCCATACATTTTGCTTGCATTATTGACTTTTCTGATCATTTCATGCATCATCTCTTCAGAAGATGTGTAAATCAATGTTGACTGTGCAATGTATGTTGTTTATTAAGCTGCCGTGTGGAGTTTACACCTTGAAGAAAATCATCAAACGCATGTCTTGAATAATTGTTGAGCAGGCCTGGCAAGAGAGGGCAGCCTTGGAGCATGCTGGCGCTGGTGTGGAAGAGTTCAGTTAATTATTTATCTGGGCCACAGTATTTGCATGCCTATATGAATTTTTTATGAAGTTAATTAGCTTTTCAAGATGTTGAATCGGTTCAGCGCTGCAATGATTGCAGCCCGACACACTGGGCGAGTGGCTCAGAAAGAGAGGCTTGAGTCACAGGCAGGGAAACAGGCAGTGGGGAATGCAGATGGTGGGGGTGCCTTTGAACAATTTCAACAGGTGGCCCTTAGCACCGTGAAACCTATTGTGTTTGCGGTCAGCAGCTTGAACACGTAATACAGAAAGGGGCTCAGATTGCACCTCTTTCTCAGGCAACAGATTTAGACATTTAGGCTGAACTAAAACTCCACCCACATAAAACCCAAGAGGGTGGAATGAAGAGGAACTGGGGAAATTAAAACCCATCCCATGAGATGGCCCAGGCTGCACAGCTGCTGCACAGGCTATTCACTCAGAGCTGCTCATCCAGACCATGGATGGAAAAAACCAGTCATCGCCTCTCTGCACCAGCTGGGGCCACTACAAAGTCCTACAAACAGGCTGTGTGTGTCAGGACTCGAGGCTGGGAATTCAGCTCTACGGTTGCACTTGGATGTAGATCCCAGTCCGACGTCAGGAGACAAACCCAGGGCCAGGAACCAGCAAGGACCGAGACTGCAGAGACTGGTGCTATTGTACAGCATTCAATGGAAATTTCTTTTACTGCTCAGAGCAAGGCAGGGAGGAGTGGTGGGAACCTGCCCTGGGTTTGTTAGGGCTGTAGGTCTTTTGGTGCTTTTATTGGGGCCAGAGGCTAAACCAGGGTTGAGTGTAAGCCTTATGCTGCAGGTCTTATCTACCACCATCATCAGGCTTTGTGCCAGGCTTTGAGCAGGAATACAGGCACCCAAAGCAGCCTTTTCCTTCACATGCCTTGAAAACAGACCCTGGCTGATAAGGAGTTGCCTATGGAGCACCTCCTCCAGGAGGTAAGCTCCTTCTCAATGACATTGCTCACTGTTGTCCACTGTTCCCATTCCTGAGGGTCTGCATTGAAACGTCACAGTCTCATTCACAGCGATGAAATGTACACTGTGAAAAGAATAATAATCATATAATGTTGTTCATGTATGTTGTAAAGGAACAGTTGTGATATAAAAGATGTACCCATGTCTGATCTTTTCACAAATATTTTAGCATTTGGAAAGAGCCCCAGCTTTGAATATCATCTCAAATCCAACTAAAGGGAAAAGAATGTCAAATAGACCATATATTCTGTTGAACTAATGTTTTCATAATCCATATTGAAAAAAATCTGAGAACATTTTTTTTAAGTGGCTGAGGGTTAGTTACTGAGCTCATTTGGAGAAATGAAATTTTCACAGGTCTAGAAACGACAAAGTATAATTGATATCCATGAAGATTAAATGGGATTTGGAGCCAAGTATTGTTCATATTTAAAAGTTAAATAATAATTTGGCCTTCACATCATTAACTGAAAGTTTCATCTCCATCTGACTTTATTGTTGGCTCCATAGGTCATTCTCTATTGAACAAAATGGGAGAGAAAGACCCTCATAGGAAACTGGAGGTATAGACTAGAAGGAGATGTACAGAAGAATGAGAGAGATTGGGATGTGTTTCTGAGCATAATTTTCCCCTGAAATCCTCATGGAAATGAGGAACAACTGAATCAGAATACTGTGGTCCATCAAAGCTGCAAGACCCCTTCTACATGCTTGCATTCATTGCTTCATCTGTGCTTTTGAAAATATATTTGTGCTCTTTGTGTACTTAATTCTGAGCATCACTGTTCCTCATTTTCCACTCTGAATGAACTCCTTAGAAATCCTAATGAAAACTGAACAAAAGCCCCCACCAGGTGACTCACGGAGTAGCTTTGTTCCTGCCACCTGATGAGAGCCTCTATGCAGTATCTGCTTCTAACACATAGTTTCCTGTCTCTCTCACTTCCCCATCCAGAAATGGAATTTTATTTACCTAGAGAGGCTCTCAGATAGAGAAAATTATTTGATGGAAACTTTCCCTTACTGATTGTCCATTCTTTCTAATACTGCAGGCTTAAAGAGTGTTGGAATCCCTGCTTAGCAGAACAGCCTGCTCAAAATGCTTGCTGGACTGTGTGTAATTTAAACCACTCTGTGAGTTCACATACATGCATACGCAGAGCAGGCAGGTCTTGGGAGGTGCTGGACACACAAGACCCTTAGTCTCACGTCACCTTCTCTCCCCTGCAGGGATTCCAGGGAATCAGTGGATAGTGATAGGAATGTTTGAGCCTTTGACTGTGATTTCTGTCTGTAGGTGCTTGGAATTCTTGCTGAAAGACTCAGGAAAAATCAGGCAAATGATCTTTAATTTCTCTTAAAAGGAAAAAGGATGACAGAAATTACTACTAGTCAAGTAAGAGAGAGAGCTCCTTAACCATGCTAATTGTGTTCATTTAAAGCTCTTTTGGTGAAACTCTAACTAGCAGTCAGTGAGAATTGCCACTGAAAGCAGTACAATGAGGATTTAACCATCCATGTCGTCTTCATTTCCCAATCTTTCATCGTCTGTGTGTAGTATCTACCAGGTCTGTGTGGATGTCTCAGATATCCAAGGCTTTGAGCAGCATAGAAATCCTAGTGAGGGTTTGTATCTCTCTTCTGTCCTCAAACAATGTAAAAATCTCTAAGCAAAAGAAATTATTGATTATATCTGGTTACTAGAGACAAAGGATCGCGTCCTTAATATCCTTAAAATAACTAGGACATGAGCTGAACTAGGTTTTTTTTCCTGCAAGTTCATCTATTCATATTCTCTAAGTTAAATAGATATATTTTAAGAAATGGTATCCTGGTTACAAACCCCTATCTCCCAAAAGGTAGAAGACCTCTAACTTTCTTCCACCTTCTCTATTTCTTCCTCAAATGCAATCCCAAGTGGG
This sequence comes from Cyanistes caeruleus, assembly GCF_971803275.1. Taxonomy (NCBI): domain Eukaryota; kingdom Metazoa; phylum Chordata; class Aves; order Passeriformes; family Paridae; genus Cyanistes; species Cyanistes caeruleus. The sequence continues at coordinate 60,052,621 of NC_141702.1, read as the reverse complement.
AAGGAGGACACTCAGCTTACTAGTTTTCATTATGATAATTTTTGGATGATATTTTTTGCCTACACATACAACTTAAAGCAATAGGGCTGCCATTCTTCATGAGTTCTATGGTGAATAGTTAGTATTCTGCTCACCAAAGGTGGAGTAGGCAAGAGGGTAGTGGTCCTGGCCCTAGGGCACACAGGCAGGCAGGTGTATGGAGGACTCAGGCTGAGAGGTAACTACTCTCCTTACAATCTGGAGTTCAAGGTGGCTTGAGATGCTCTGGGTACTTGAACCCTCCACAGAGAGTAGCCACAGCCTCACCTATAAGAGATCTCTGTCCTGCTGGAGTCCTCATTCTGTGTGTCATCCCAAATGGCACCAAATACCTGTCCCTGGTTAACTCAGTTGAGCCCACAGCATGCCTGTAGCACCATTCATGTAAACACTGGACTATAGACTTAATCATGAGGTCTCAGATGAAAAGCAACAAAGGAAAGACATCCAGGTTTCTGTGTGGTTGCAGACACCATAGTCTTTCCCCTTGTCCCCACCCACATTCATGGTCTCTGACCTGGGTTTCCTGTTATTTTAATTCCTCCCTGGTTTTCCAGGCAGTTTGTGAGCACTGTACTCAGGTGGTGTGAATTAGATTAGCTCCAATATTTTAAGCCATCATTTAATTTGCAAATGAATATTTTTTATTGGCTGCTGAATGCTCAGACAAAGATGGGAAGCTTTGAATGGCTGCTACATAGGTCTTCTCCATGAAGGCAGAGACTGGGATGGCACACTGGGACCAGCCTGGCCTGTGAGCTGAGCTATCAGGTTATTTGGCAGTATTCACTTATTTGTATTCATATTTATGTTTAGTTGCATTTTAAAACCTTGTTTTTGGGAAGGGAAGTTGACTATGCTTTGCATTTTACCAGCTTTTATGAAGTCTGCTCTGAAAATTATCAAAATCCTGAGATACCCATATAATATCCATGTCCAAATTGGGCTGGATAGTTGTGAATCATCATGCTTCCATTTTGGCATGGGAGCAAATCTTCTGGTCTGGGAGACAAAGTCATATTATACACAGATCATTGCAAAGTAATAGAGATTTTAACATCACTTCCTATCAGGATGCGTATTCACCACTTATCAGAAAACAGCAGGTATTTGATATTTGACAGGTCAGAAAAACATGTGACAACCCACAAGGAAAATAATTTCCCTTGATTACGTCTTCTCTGCCTGCTGAGTATGAGAGTTATACTTTTTATCTATATTCAGGTACAAATTTGACAAATTTTATATATATATATAGTTTTTTTTTTTTTTTAATTTTTTTTTTGGTGTGTGTGTGTGTGTGTGTGTGTGTGTGTGTGTGTGTGTGATCTATATTGATATTGCACAGAATTGCTCTGGCTCATTTATTTTTTAGATGACCTGTCATCAATAGGCAATACTTTTATACTTCTATATAAGCTGCAAAGAATTTTGACCCTCCATACATGAATAGGGACAAACATGCAGAAGTGACTGATGTTATGGCAATGTGAAGGGCTCTGGGTGAGCAGGCACATCAGAGCAATTTCCCCTGCTCCAGGGGAGAAAACCTCCTGGACTCCTCCTGCCCTGAGAGGAGGCAGACCAAGCCAAAGCAGACAGGACTGAGAACAGGAGGGAAATAAGCCAGGCAAAGCAGAGCAGTAACACAAGAGAGGATTTTGTTTCCTAGTGTTTACTTTCTAACTGGAACTAAACCTATTTTGACTTCCTGTCAAAGTATCTCATATGCAGCTGGATCTTTTAAGGGGCAAAGTTGCTGACATTTCCACCAGGTGATCACATCCATCTGAAGTGGAAGTAGCCAGGACACTGGCATTGCTGCTTTACCAGGCAATGTGTGTGGGTGACGGTGGGAGGAATTATGTTCCAGTTCCTTTGCCATCTGCCCAGCACAGCTTTCTGCAATGCAGCTTGACAGAGGGATGTTTATTCCACAGGATGAAATACATATGAACTCTTCTGGTGCATGTGTGCAATCATTTCAGATTCTTTTTAACTTCTTTTTTATCTGGGACTTAGATCCCAGTCCCATAAGTGCTTCAGTGTGTGCATGGGTCTACTCATATAAAGTGCATTACTACAGAAGCAAGTAATGTTTTTATGACTCTAAGTAGATATTAGTTTGGAGAATCAAGATTCCACAGACTATTATTTTTTAAAAAAACCCCAAAATATAGAGATATTTTGTTATATAAATTACTGTGTGATTTTTTTGTTCAATCATTTAGATTTACATATTTTAATGGGTATTTACTATTCCAAGATATCCATTACAAGTTATTACTATTTGAAAATGTGATGTGAGAGAAACCCAGCTGCAAGGTACATAAACTATTTCTGTGCTAAATAGCTGGAGAATGAGAACAAGCATTACATGCACTTGGTGTTCTGAGAGACAGAGTTCCTGTTGTTATTTCATTTTCTGTTGCTGGAGAAGGTCCTTTGCAAAGCTTTGCTCACGCATTAGGACAGTTCCAGAGGCGATGCCAGCCGTGGTTTGGGGTTGTGTGGCAGCACCTTTGGAGCTGTGTGTTGCTCTGCTGACATCCCTTTCTCTCCAGGTGCAGCCCAGCCAGTGCTGTACCACAGCAGGGCACAGGGCTGATTGCAGCTTGTCCTGACCATCAGCATCAAAGGCATTTTTGTAATGTGAGCAGCCTGGTCAAAATTAAGACCTTGACAAATTAGGTGGTTGGGCAATCACCAACCATATGAACTTCAACAAGAGCAAGTGCCAGATTCTGCACCTGGAATGGGACAACCCTGGATGTACAGACAGACTGAGGGATGAGATCCTGGAGAGCAGTGCCACAGAATGGGACATGGGGGGTCCTGGTCCATGGCAAGTTGAACATGAGCCAGCAGTGCCCTGGCAGCCAGGAGGGCCAACCCTGTCCTGGGGGGCATCAGGCACAGCATGGCCAGCTGGGCAAGGGAGGGGATTGTCCTGCTCTGCTCTGAGCTGGGGCAGCCTCAGCTCCAGTGCTGGGGCAGTTTTGGGTGCCACAGGGTAAGAAAGATATTAAGCCATTAGAGAGTGTCCAAAGGAGGGCAACAAAGATGGTGAAGGGCCTTGGGGGAAGCTGTGTGAAGAGTGGCTGAGGTCACTTGGTCTGTTGAGCCTGGAGGAGACTGGGGGGAGACCTTATCTCTGTCTACAACTTCCTCATGAGGGGAAGCTGAGGGGCAGTTCACCCTTCACTTTCCTGACCAGTGACAGGACCCAAGGGAATGTTCTGAAGTTGAGTCAGGGGAGGTTTAGGTTGGGTATTCGAAAAAGGCTCTTCATCCAGAGTGTGGTTGAGCACTGGAACAGGCTCCCCAGGACAGTGGTCATAGCATCAAGCCTGTCTGAGTTCAAGAACTGTTTGGACAATGCCCTTGGAACATGGTGTGATTCTTGGGGTGTCCTGCTCAAGTCCAGGAGCTGGACTCGATGATCCTGATGGGCCCCTTCTAACTCAGCACATTCTATGATTTCTATGATACTGCTTTTGTTTGAAACTTCTGAAGGAGAATTTTAATAATTTAATGAAAGATGGGAAAATGTCTTTTTCTATCAGTCATCCTGACAATCCTTTCCCCTGAGACCATCCTGATGAAGGCACATTTGCCATCCCCTCACAGTGTCTTTCAGTGCATCCAACAAGCTTAATAACCCCCACTGTGTGCTTCTGCTGAAGTTACCAGCAATGGTTTATCTAACAATGAAGACTCAAGTTATCACTGATGGGTTTATTAATTTAAATAGCTCACACTTCCATTATTAGCATTTTCTATGAACCTAGAGGTCATAACACTGGCAATACTGCATTCACACTTTGAAATCCTGATAGGTCTGTCTCCTCAAAGATGCCCCAGATTTGGATTCACAAAGTAGATAACAATCTTTTCACCTGCCTCGGGTTTGCAGGTTGTTGTTTTTATCTTGAGAAGATACAGCCTTAAAAGGAAAATTGCAAGGAAGTAAAAAGTCTTGTTTCTACATTCAGACTTCCAGGGGGTTTTGGTCATCTACACATTTCCTAGCAAATTATTCTGATCAGCAGAAAGGGTTGCCCATAGAATTTACCCCTTATTAGGAGCTATTGACCAGGAAAATGACCTTTCATTCCTGCAATCTATAAATTACCTTTTAAAGTCATTTGCAATAACCATTGAAGTAGAGAAGCAGTTACAGGAGAAATGTATATGAAGGAAGGGAGCTCAGAACCATCAGTAGACACTGGCCACAGTTCATTCTTTTTGTGTCAGCAGGAAATGAAATCTTTCTGCATAGGAAGTAAAAGTAAAGGTAAGTTATGATTAAAAAAATTAAAATCTGTTTAATTAGATTTACTAATCTTTAGCAATCACTGGAAATGGAAAGGTGGTGAGAGCAGGGGAGATGAAAATGGCTAAGTCTTCAAATGCAAGTGAGGATCTCTGGTAAAACCCAGCTTTGTGGTAAGCATTTAAAGGACCCCTTAATTAGCTTTTCTGGAAAGTTCACTGATGATATGCTGGAATAATGATCCCATATGTTCAAAAATGTCTAGTCATTAGCCAGCGTGGTGGCTGAACATACTAATGCATTTGCCTTTTAGATATTTCAAGAGCGGCTGGTGCCTCTGCTGCTGATGCTGCTGGGGAGGTCAGCCCTTTGTTTTGCTAAATCACATAGTGGCTTTCAGGACTGAATCATTTTCTTAGTCACACTGTGAACATCAGCTCCCAGCAAAGAGAGGAGAATGGTTGTGTTTAGAGTGAAAAGGACAGAAGGTTCAAGAGGGATGGGGTTTGTTTTGTTCTTTTTTTGTTTTCTGTCCTGGGCCTGATCCACCAATACATGCAAAAATCTGGAGTGAATTAGCAGAGTAAGTGTGTGACTGGCAGCCCCACACTGTCAGTAGATTACTGATAGCATGAAAAACATTTTTTTAACACTCAGTCACTAAAGCACCTTAGGTTTTCAGACAGATGCTCAGGTGTATTCCAAAATAAATGTCATCATTTCTTCTTTTTGTAGCTGTGATAAACAAGTAGCCTGTCTAAAGACTGGTACCTTGAGACTGTGACTTGCTGAGGACAAGAAATCTTTTGTCTGACACCTCAGCTGTGAAGTTACAGACGTTTCACTCTTTAAGGCCATGTGCTAGAAGACTTGAATAATCTTCTCTAAACTTGTTTGTGTGAGTTCACCTGGTCCAGCTCAAGTCAAATGAAAGAATTCTCATTGATTTCATTAGGATTGTATTAGGCTTAAGTTAAAAACATGAATCAGGGATAGACCTAAGCTAAGAAAAATTAACAGGAGAAACATTTCTGGAGATGAAATTTCAGGGAGGTAGGTTTGAGCACAGAGAAACTGACCAAAACTGCTCCAGGTGGTGTGACTAGGAAAAAGTCAGTAGTGTCTTTTGTGACTCACTTGTGTCAGTAGTGATGAGACCACCTGAAAAGCACAAAGAAAAGTGAGTTTTGGACCAATAGAAGACATGGAGAGAGGAGCAGCACAAATAATTTTCACACTTTCAAGACAACAAGATCTTCAGCAGACCTTATTTTCAGGAGGCAAGACAAAATTTTAAAAGAAGATATATTGAAAGGACTCTTTAAGCTTTGTCCACTGAGGTGTTTGATTTTTTCCTTCTTACATTTCCCTTTTGAAGTCTAGAGGACAGAGGAAAATACACAATCAATAAACATACAAAGGTGTCTTTTTATTGGTCTCTCCTTCAGTGTTTACTGGAATCAGAAAAAAGAAAAGTAAACATGTTTCTTAGGATAAAGTCTAACAAATTCTTTTTAATAATATTTTGAAGCTAAGGCAGCGTGATTAGGTATTTTCTTTGTCCTGTGGCTCTCTGGAATGAAGAGTCTGGGCTCCAGGGTACATTTTCCTCCATTTACAGTAGAAGAACCCACATCAAGTTCATTTTTTATGACTTCCATAATCATGTGTGGATTGTCACAGTGTGAGAGCTGGAGTTAATTTTAACTGAATTGTGGCCTAGAAAATATAGTTGCTTAATAAGCCTGAAATATACATCAGATCAGAATTTCCATTTCCCAAATTTGGAATGAGTTACTCCTCTGTGAAGCTGACAACAGCTTCCATGTTTAAGTGCTAAACAGCTTTTATTGAGCCAACTTTTAGAAGGTGCTAATATCTAGATCCACATGTCTTCTATGTTTGCAATGGCAAATACTCAAAAAGAAGCATAATTTGGCTCAAAATGAGTTGATATAACAAAAAAGTTCACATTCTTCCTATGTCACTGTTGCCTGAAACAGATATAGAGGCAATTTATTCAGAATAAATTATTGCCAGCCTTAGCTAAAATAACTTGCTCTGTGAAGCTTCCTTATGTATGTAACCAAGGGGAGCTTTCTGGCTACATCTGTTTTTGCACATCTTTCAGATGTATCACACACAAAATCCACCATTTGGGGATATTGTGTCACCAGTGACACAGTCTAGGGAACTCCGAGTTCATAAACCAAAGAAGAGATTACATCCATCCACAGATGTAGTTTTTTTCATCTCTGTCAGATGCAATATTGATAATATTCTTCATTGTAATATTTAATGACAATCTTCATCTAATCATTGATGGCAGTATAATTTAATACATAAAGCTACTTATACACAGGAGGCTAGAAAATGTTCTTCATTTTGCTTAGCTGTTTAAGGACACCTTGAGAAGGAAGAAGGAAGTGAAATTTTTGGGGAAAAAATGAAGAATATGGATTGGTCACTTGAATTGTAATATGACATTACACATATTTGGATGTGCTATTTAGGGGCAGATGCAGGAAATCCAGAGAATATGAAGTTCCTTTGCTTTTCATTCATGTATCAATCAGTCCACTGCTTCTCTTTGTGGAACAAGTGCACTGAGATTCTTCACTCTCCCATTCCTCATGAGCAGGTCCCCTCCTTAAATAACTCAGTCATGGCTTAAGCCCAGCCATCAACCAAACACCATGCACCATGCAGGAGGGGACATTTGGAATGATGGCATTGACTTTCCCAAGTAACTGTTACATGTGATGGAGCCCTTCTCTCCTGGGGATGATTTGACCTGCCTGCCCATGGGAAGTGGTGAAAGCATTCCTTGTTTTGCTTTGCTATGTGTTCATGGCTTTTGCTTTCCCCATTAAACTGCCCTTGTCTCAACCCATGGGTTTTCCAGCTTTTATCCTTCAGATTCTCTCCTCAGTCCCGCTGGTGGGTGAGTGAGAGAGTGGCTGCGAGGGGTTTGGTGCATGGCTGGGGTTAAACCACGGCAACTCTCCAAGGCTGTTCTTGCTTCTCTTGTGCCTGTAAGCTAGTTAACACCACTGCAAGACATACAAAGTGACCTTTCTTCTCCTGCCTGCTCTGTTCCTCCTCTGACAAACATGGAGGGTGATGCACCCCGGTCTGCTTGTGCAGGAAGAGAAGAGGAAGATTGGGATCTCCAGGCTCTCTGTAGAGGGTAATAGTAGGCTTTGTGCCACTCTCTTTTTTTCTTTTCTGTTTCTCCAGAAGGTGGCTTGGCTAGAAAACTCTCCGAAGTGCATTAAAGGGCCAGGGATAGAAAGAGCTAAGTTTTTTTCTCTTTTCAGGCAGCCAGCTGCACCTTTGCTCACATTCTGTCTAGTTTTGCAACAACGCAAGCTGGGGCATTTCCCTTTCTTGTCTAGGCTGCCCATGTTCTCGTGTGGCAGCAGGATGCTTCCAGGATGGGGCATCTTGCAGAGTGGGGGCTGCAAGGCTGGGTAGGTGTTTTGAGAAATAAGTTTGTCTTCCTTCTTTCTGTGAGTCTGTCACATACCTCTGACAGGGGCAGAAAATTTGTATCAGTCACCTTTGCTCTTATAGAAGCATCAGACTTTTCAGATGTGGCCATCAGCTGAGCCCATGTGTGTTAGAGTCGGGGAATGCAACTGAGTGCATGCTGGTGTAAATACTTGGTGAATGGGGTCTGGAGATTTTCAAGGCTTGTTTGCAAGACAGACCACAGCAGAGTATTTTCCAGCAGGCAAGGTGTAGATTTTCAAAGTCTTAGGTCACAGAGTCCAAAAATGACACCTTATGGTTCTGTACTTTGCTTTACTAGATGAAACATGATCTCGGATTCATCCTCAGCAGATGTACACTGCCAGCACTGACTTTTGTAAGGACACTGTTGCTCAATGAATTTTCTATGTTTTATCAGAGCAGAACTGTGGGAAGCATCACATGAAAGTAGTACATCATATAAAAGATATTAAAAAAGGTGAAAAATATACCTGTGGGAATTGTCTCATGATTTTATTATCCAAACCTCAACAATTTGCCGAACAGGGCTGGAAGTCTCTGAGGACTGGCTAGCTCACAATATCTTTGCTGCTTTGCTAAGGAAAATAGGGCAAATGCACATTTTAATTCTGAGCACTTTGTTGCTTCTGTTTCTACTCTGTAGCTGAGTGAAGTGTGAAGTGCAGAGGTATATGAAAATGAAACTGAAGAAGAAAAGGAACTGCTTTCCTAAACATCTTGGCATTTGGCCAGGTCTTTTTGGTGATGTAAATTGGGAAAGCTGTTGGCAAGCTAAGGAGCTGCTTTAGATTACACCCCATGAGAATCTGGCACGGAGCATTTGACAAGTTTTTGGAATTTAGATTTTCAGGAGACACAATATAAGGCTTTTATTTAAATACTCAGGTGCAAATATAACCTGAGCTCTTCTTAGTGTCTGAAAATATGTCTTTATCAGCAAGTTCAGAGAATTAACACACAAGATAGCCAGAGGTCCTCCAGTACCAACATTATCGCATCACTTTTGCATAGTCACACCTATCATAGTTGTTCAATGACTGCCCCCATAGCCCCCTTTTAAAGCTAAATTCAGCTATAACTGACTAATTAATCAACTTTGAGATGTATTTCAGAACCTATTGACTAAAAAGTTATAGTCTTTCAAAGCTGAAAGTGTTGCCTTAGGGGAATTAAGTTAGTCCTTTAAATTTTTTAGTAGCACAGCTTTCTGCTTAATAGGTTTTGAAAAACGTCTCAAACTCACTTAATTAGTTATAGTTTATTTTAGCCCTGGAAAGCGATTGGCTTTCTCCAGGCATGGACACCAACTTGCAAGGCTCCCTGCAGGCGTGGCCACTTGCACACCAGTGCTGCTGCAGGTGCAGCGAGGCAGATGAGGGTGGAGTGAGAGAAGCTGGGTGTCCCCCATAGGGACAGGGTGCTGATCTGCTGCTTGGGGCATCTCGTGCAAGAGGTCATGTGCAGGTGTCTTGTGTCCCCTTGGGTGTCCTGACTGGCTTGCCATCAGCAGTGATCTGAGCCAAGGCAGTGCTGATGAGATCATGATGCTGCAGAGGGTGTCAAAGGTAATTTTAGGATTTGTGGAATATTCTGCCTGAGAAATGTGCAAGGCCTTTGCAGGTCCTGTATGATTTCTGGCAGCCCTGTACAGATGTATCAAGTATGCTTGTAAGTAAGCAAGTAAGCTTGTACATCTTGTGTAGCCAGACACATGTTTATATGTTTAGGCAACTGAATTTTGTCTGATGTGCCTGTACACACCTAAATTCCTAAATTTAGTTGTGAAGTGTTTTTGTTTTTGGTTTTTTTTTTTGTGTGTTTTTGTTGTTTTGTTTTTTTTTTTTTTTTGTTTTGTATTTTAGAACTGTGTCTTCTGTGGCATTCCTGCACTGTGGTGTGCCTTTGCAAACTGAGCTCCTTCAGCCATCCCAGCCTCAGGAAAGTGATCCCCCTGTGCTTGGTCTGCATGTCAGGGCAGCAGGGAGAGTCCTGTTGCTTCTGGGCTTGTAAATCTTCCCTCCTTCCAAGCAGAAGTAAAGCTGCTCTGCTAGGCTCCAGATCACCTCTCTGTGCTCACTGGCCTGAACCCATGGTGGTGTTCTCCTTCACCTTCCCAGAGGAGAGCATTTGGACCAATATTAATGAGCTGCGTGCTTAATTACCTGTACCTGCTACTGGAAACTTTCTGCTTTTACACTGGAAAGACAAATTTATATGATTCAGCAGCATCCTCTGACACAAAAACTACTTAGAACAAATATCTATAGATATCACATTGCCCTTCAAAATCAAGTATCACTCTCTCTGCTTTTATCAGTACAGATAATTTGTTAGTATTCACATTAGCCAGACTTTACTTTCTCAACCTAGAGCTAAAACAGGAACATAATTGATCTGGGAATGTGCCAGAAATTATTGTCTCTTTTGTCATTGATTCTATTATTTTTTTTCCCCCCCAAAGTTCTTTATTATATTTTTAAGAGTTTTTGAAGCAAAACTGTCTAAGATTGTCAGGGTCCTGAGCATCTACTGTGATACAACAAATACTTAAAGTAAAATGAAAATTATTCTTAAACTTCCCTTCAAATTTAATCAAAGCCTGCTGTAAATAATTCCAGATAATTTCAGTGCTCAACAGTTTTTGAGCTCTTTAGAATCTATGTAAAGCCATAGCAAGAGAGGAAGGCAACTTCCCCCATTAATAAGGGAAAATGAGCTTAAAGTAGGATAAATTTCACAAAGTTAGTATTTCAGTTACCCAGAATTAAACAAATACCAGTCTAATAACTATAACTAGAGCAAAACCGACATTTACAAAAATTATATAGTAGTATACAAATCTTGCTCAATTCTGAAAGCTGTAATTAGTCATGATGATGAAGTCAGACAAAAACCCTTTTCCTTCTGTAATGAAGATGATAGAGGAGTAGGTAGGAAGTTACTGGTGAGTAGGGTGGTGTCTGACCCAATGACACTTAGTGGACTGGTGTGCCTGTGCTAGGACATGTTTAAACCTGAACAGGCCTGGGGTATTCCCAAATTCAGGCTGCCTTTGACCTGGGGTACCTACATGTGCTACAGCATCATTCTCCATAAATCTGACCCCTGAGCAGAGCTGCCTGAACTACGTGCCAAGACTGGTTTTGTTTGACTTTTGTCTGCTTACAGCTTATCCACAAATGGCTTTGGGATTTGTTTGGATTTGTTAATATTTTTGTGGGCATAAATAAAGTGTTAATGAAACAATTAGCTGGTATGATAAGGTGATGGGATGTATTTCTGGCATAGCAATACTGAACTCTGAACACCAGGGATACTGTCTCTGCTCCATACCTGGGCAGCCTGCAGTCATCTTTGACCTGTTCAGGGCATTCATAAATATTTGTTACTGCTCGGGGACAAAGTAATCAGTTACAGTGCTAATAATGTTATAGATGCTTGTTCTAACCAATAATTGTGAGTTTTTTGTTTTCCATTACTGATCCCACAGCTCTTGGTATTGTGCCAGACTGTGAGGACACCAGTGAGACAAGATGCTGGACCTGTACTGTGTTTTAAAAAGTTTCTTTTCCTTTCTCTGCTTTTTGTGAAAGCCACCCACTTTTGAGAAGGTACTAGTCATCACAGAAACAGAGAAAATAAAGGCAGGGTTGGGTGTTCCCTAAAGCTCTAGGAAGAAATAGTAGGTGGTAGGAGGTGGAAACCTTTACTGTTTTAAAACATCTGCAAAGGCCAAGCAGGTCTTTGTCATCTTTAGCCAGAGGCTGGCAGTCACAGAGTATTAGGAAGAACTGAATTAACTATTCCAAGTTAAATCTTAGTTTCTAGTTTCATAGTGAACCTTGACCTTTTGTTAATTTTGTTTTCCTCAGAAAGCATATTTTCAGCAAGAAATGAGCCTTCTTTGTTCTTAAAAAACAAGCATTGATAATATTTCATTTTACCAAAATTTCCCCCCTTTGCTTAGGAAAACAACTTTTCAATAAATTTTTAGTTCCTTGCTTATCATGAACAAACAATGCCCTTTTCTTAGTTATGCCAATAATGGAACTCAGTTCTAGTGGGGAAAAACAGTATTTGTGCTGCACCAGAGGAAAATTTTAGTCTTTTAAAGGGATCTAGAAAGTCCAGTAAAATCAAATTGTTTATTAAAATCAAATCCCTTTCCCTAATGAATGCTTTGAAATTAGCAGATCAGTTAACAGGTGCAAATAGTTCTGCTGAAATGTTTTGGCTTATGATTCTTCTGCCTAGCCTATGCAGTATGTTAGCAAACTTCTTTATCTATTGGCTGCTGAAGTAATGATCCAAAACATGATTTGCATTTTGTAAACATGACTGGGAGGGTTTTTTTTAAAAAAAGTTTCATCAGTGTTCAGGGGCACAAAAATATGTTCAGACTTGCTCGACCTTGTCTCACTTCCTTGCAAGCAGTAGAGTGGGAAGCTGGGCTATCAATGCAATCTTTACCTCTTTCTTTACAGGAACTGCAGGGAGTGGAATTACAGCTACCCCACCACAAATAAATTGCTTGCCCTGTGTTGAGGAATGTGTACCCAGTCTTTGGCTTCAACATAACATGAGGGTGTATCTTGCTATTGTTTAGTTTGCTGAGATAACAGTGTATTTTATGGGGGCTGGTTGTAGTAATTAAACCACCACAACAAAATACAAATGTAGCAAAACTCATACTAGCTCGTTGTGGGATGCCCTGTCCTTCCCAGTTTGCCAAATTCTCCTGCAGCCCACTAGTGCAGGGATTCCTCTGGCCCTACTAGCCTCTCCTTTGGCCTCAAGGCTTTTCCCCTAGCACACCTCCAGGTCTAGATCCTAAACAGAGTGAGTGTTGGACTACTTATGCTTTTAATGACCTTGTTATTATCCTACTACAAGTCAGATATAAATAAACATAATTAATTGTGTTTTACCTTTATATGTCTGAACAATGCATCAAGTTTTCCTTTTCTTTTCCAGACAAGGGAAAAAGTGTGTACTGATTTTATGAGATAGTACTAAATGGCTAAAGTAGACAAAATTAGGAGGTGGGAACCTTTTTTTGGAATAACTATAGCATCCAGCACTTCATTTCCATTCCTGCTCAAAGGCAGCCCAGACCATTGGTAACAAAGAGCCTGGGATGGTGATCTGCAGTGTGATGGAGTGTAAAATGAATGGGCTGTCCCTGTTCCTCCTAATGATGCAAACACCCTCACCATCCTCTCTGGCACCCTCAGCCAAGCCGTAAGGGATGGTGACTCTCCTGATCTCCCCTTCCTGTCTCAGGTCTGACTGCTCCCCTGTAGCCTTATGGCCGAGTCCCAGGTTATGAGAGACTTTTCCTACGTGGGCTTCAGCCCCAGGAGTGATTTTGCAAAGCACCAAAATGTACCACATTGGTATGCTGGATGCACTGAATGCAGTCCCCAGTCAGCACAATGCCCAAGGGTTTGCCTGGTTTTCAGTTGTCCAGCAGAAATGGAGCTTGCTCTTTAGTACTGAGCTGCTTTCAGGCTGGGAGGAGCAGTTTTAAGACACAGACAACTCAATTATCCAGGAAAAGAGATTTTTGTTTATTCTTGTGGGTTTTTTTTCTCAATTTTGCAAAACGAGTAAATAAATATCTTATTTGTTTGGAAAGATAATAGTCTGGTTAGGTAATCTGTTGTTTTGAAGGATCTTGCTTTTATTAATGAAAACAGTATCTATCTGTATCTATCCAGCTTAGCTATTTGCAGGACACTTATCTCTGCAGTGTCTGAGAGCCAAGCATGATCATTAAGGGAAATGCTAACGTGCTTAAATCCTAAATGAGAACCGCGTTATGGGATAAGTTCAATTTCATGTCATAGTGGGAAAACTAGAGCCTTGCTGAAGATGAGCTGAGTATTGAATACAAGCTGTATTAACTTTGTATGCTGGGATTTCTTTTCCCCCCTTTTAACTTGCTGTTTATTAGAGACTTTAGATCTTGATGGGTTATAAAGCTTGAGGAGGGGGAAGAATGATATAATAAACCCAAGCAGCATCAGGAGATTGGGGAGCAAGAACCACCTGCCACTCAGTGAGTTGCAGCTGATGAAGGGTACAGAAAGAAATGATTGACACCAGCATACAAACACACGCCCTGACTAGACACAGCAATATAGCTCAATAGCAACGTTATATCCTGTGATGAGATGAAAGAATACAGGCTTTAAAAGTGAAACGCTTTGGAACATAAACTCCCCATATATTGCAGCGAGTCCCTGAGGAGCGGCAGTGTGCCCCGTGCCCCTCCTTTGCTCCTGCTCGCTACAGATCCTGCTCCACGAGCAGCAGGCAGGTTCAAACAAGGTCAGAGTGCCTGGCTTCTTGGCAGGAGCTGTCCTTTCTGCAAACTTAATAAATGGAGTCCAGGTGCAGGAGATACTCTTTGCAAATACGTCGTCCATTGCGCCTATAATGTTTTCCATCGCCGAGGCTGGAGCTCCCAGGTTGTATTAGTCCCCTGCTGATCAGAAAACAGTTTGACAATGACCAGTTGCCAAGAGAAGGAACTTAATCAAATTAGAATGCATAAAATTTCTGAAAAACATACCAAGAATTCAGGGCTGCACGCAGCTGCCTAGAGCAGAGGTCTTGAACACCCCGCCCATAGGCTGGAGTTTTATTTCTCTGTGGGCCATATGGCACACGAAGCCTGGAAACATGCTTACTTTAGTAATAAAATGCTGCTCACCCACCTGGCTACAAAGCTAACCTTTAAAAGCAAGATAAGCATAACAGATAAAGAGTTCTCTTCCTTATGTGAAATGAGACCTCTGGGAAAAATGAATTCCTTCCGACTTTTTCCTCCTTACATTGCACTACAGTGGGATGTTAACTCTGAAGCCTAGTAATGATATTAATCTCTGCACACAAATCTCTGTCAAAATGACCAGGTTTTCTCAAATGAACTAGGAAACAAGAAAGAAGTATAAGGCTGGAAGACAGCAGTTACATACTGTCACTGGTAATAACATTACTGTAATATGCCCAGTCAAGCCTAGTTTGAGAAAAAAATGAAAATGCTGAAGGGACACATGGGGGCTTGCTCATGGGAAGGAAATTCAGAAGCAAAAGAGTTACAGGTGGAAGAAAGGAACAAGCAAGGGAAAAAAAGGAAGGGGGAAAAAAATTTTAAAAATGGTGAAACAGTGGTAGACAGTAAGGGAGTACCAAAAAAATCTGGGAACAAGTGACCAAAATACTTCAGGGGCCTATTTTCCTGCTGATGATAATAAGTACAATAATGGCTGCTGAAAGCTCTGAGCATTGTTATTGCTTATGAGACACATGCCAGTTCTGATTGTAGTGTAACTTCCTCTGCAATGTCACTGCTATTGTGTAACAGGTAACAAATTTTCATTTGATGGTGTTTGTTTCCTGGGAGTAGGTGAGTTTTACTTGGGAAGTTACAAAAAAATAGTGTTTTATCTTGAGTTTAACTGAAAGCAATCTTTACCTGGACAATTGGAGACACAAAGAGTGTATTTGCACAGTTAGTGCTACAGATGCAGGCTGTGTCTAGCTGTGGACCACAAGTCCACATGAAGCATTATTTCTTTTCCTGACTGGATGAATCATGCAACTAGTTATTGTGGGTCAAGTTCTGAATTGTAACATGCCCTGTTACTTCATCTCTGCTTTGTTCATTCAAAGACACAAGGACCCACCATGGGATTTAGATGTCTACCCCACTCTATATTCAATAGAGACATTTGCAAGATGCAGTTTAATTGGATTTTCATACCGGCTGCAGCTTAAATCAAACTTCATTATTGGCTCACTCAAATGGCAAATAAAGGGAAAGTTGTGAGTGACTTTGGATGGGATAAATGAACCTAATAAATTAGTCATCCAGCTGTGTTATGAAAACAATTTTTTTTCTGGAGTGTTTGCTTTCAACTTGCCGAGCAATGCCCCAGCTTTCTATGGTCTGCAGGAATTTTGAGCAGAGCCTGGCAACAATACCTAACTCACTGTTGGCTTTGTCCTATGCAGAGTGTCTGATAAGCTGGCCCCAACAAGCTGACTTTCCTTTGCAAATTGGTCAGGACTTAAAACTGTCTCCTGTCACTGCCCCTCATTTCACATTAACCTTAAGTGATGCCCAGAAGGACCTAACTGCAGGGCACTGGAAACAAATGTACCAGAAATCCATCCTTCCACAGTTTTACCACCAGGCATTAGATATATCCGAGATCATTCTATTTAATTTATGAGGTGTGAGAATCAAATAACCTATATAAAAATTTATGTTGTGTCTCTAGATGTCCAATCGAGATTGAAATATGTCTGGTTAACTTCCAAATAAATTGACTCCTCTAGAGTTTTCACTGAATTTTTCTCTCAGGCTAGAGTATGATTGAGTTTTATAGGTTTAATGTTGTGAAGTAGCACCTTAGAGAGAGTAGAGTTGAGACATTTGCCCAACCATAGGCGTATGCTATTGTTTCAGTACCAGTGAGGGGGACTCACTTTAGAGGGAGTTTATGACTCTGCTTTGTCTGTAATTACTGATTAAAATGGTACCATAGCAATATTTAAAGAGAATCAAGCCCTACTGAGGGATAGAGCCAGTGTTGTGGGAAATATTTCTGGATGAACCCCATGCCTCTTAGCCAGCAGAAATTCAGCCATCATGTTCAGGTTAACCGGGATTGGAGAAAAGGAAAGGTAATTGCATTTCTGCGTCACATTCTCTGGGAAAGGTGAATGGGGGATGCTGATACCTGTGAATCCATTTGGCCAAAGACCCTCTTCTCAAGAACATAAGCAAAACATCTATGAAAGCAAATTCAGGCTCCCCCCTGCAGTGTGCCCCTCACAGAGAGCCCTGAAAGCTGCTGGGACACATGCTAAGGTATTTTGGTGGAATCTGTGGGTCTTTCCTTGTGGCTGGGATTGATGTATCAGACTGGGCAGGCTATCCCAGGCTTGCATTCCCATCTCCTGCAGTGCAGATGGTGGAGCTGAACACAGGTAACTTTGTCCATCCTGGAGATGCAGGCATACGAATAGTCCTTCTGGATATGCAGGTATGTTGCCCCTTTGGTGCCTCTCTGTTTTTTGATGCTCTATCACCTTGCCCTGAAATGCAGGTGGTAGCTCTAGTTGAGGATGTGTCATGGTTTAACCCCAGCCAGCAAACAAATGCCGGGCCAGTGCAGCCACTTGCTCACTCCCCCACCAGTGGAACTGGGGAGAGAATCAAAAGACTAAAGGCCAGAAAACTTGTGGGTTGTGATAAAGACAGTTTAATAGGTAAAGCAAAAGCTGTGCATGTAAGCAAAACAAAACAAGGTTCAGTCAACTCCGGGAAAGGCAGGGCTACAGCATGTGCAATGGTTATTTGGGAGACAAGACATCTCCCCCTTTCTCCCTTTGCCCTTGCTTTACATAGTGAGCATGACGTCATGCGATGTGGAATATCCCTTTGGTTGGTTGGTGTCAGCTGTCCAGATTGTGTCTTCTCCCAACCTCCCACGCACTCCAGCCCCCTTGCCAACACGTCTGTATGAAAAGCAGAGAAGGCCTTGGCTCTGTGCAAGTCCTGCTCAGCAATAACAAAAACATCTCTGTGTTACCAACTCCGTGCTCAGTGCAAATTCAAAACACAGCCCCATGCTAGGTGCTGTGGTGGAAATTAACTCTACCCCAGCCCAAATCAGCACAGGGTGGAAAGCTGTATTTTGCCTTAATGTACATATAATATAGTTGAGCTGAGTATGATATGTAGGAGAGCAGATCCAACACTAGCAGTGTTTTGGTGGCAGTGGGGAGAGGAGTTGTGTTGGCCAGGGGACACCCTCAACAAAGGGGCTGGTTGAGCACCCCCTGATTACACAAGAGATTAAGCAGAAGTCCATTGCAAATTCATCATTATCACTGAGCCTAAACCCCGCATTTTTAACACTCTTTGTCCATTCCTAACAAATGTTTTTAGTAATGTTAATCCCACCTTATGAGCCAGCAAAGTAATGTGTGCAAAGACTGTGCACAAGACTGTTTTTTCTTCTGGAAATGGAAAAAGCAAGATCGGAGAATTGACAGAAGATCTGTGGTCTCACAAGCCATTATTTTTTACCCTGAAATATTTCCTTTACTCTAGTAGATCCGTGGCAGGAGCTGTATTTTACCCTGCTGGGTAAGGGAGCAGCTTTGCCTTACTTTTCATATTGTGTAACTTTCCAGGCTTTGACTTGATGATTGTAATGAATTTTGTAGGGTAGTCAAAACAGCAAAACAGAAACATCTGAATCTCTGTTCTTTTTGTGAAAACTTACAGCTGGCACAATGATTTTACTTCCTTGGGGCTGCTAAATCCTGTGGGAGTTCTTTAAAATTATAGCAGATTTCACTGAGTGTATGTAGCAAATATGACCTATGATTCCACCTATGTTTTCCTTTAGTTTAATTCCTACCCCTCCACTTTGCTCTTTTCATCAGCTCTTTTTTAACTTCGTCCTGTCCTTGATTTTTTCCCGGAACAATCTACGCTCTCTTGGGCTTAGTCTTCATTAAAAAGGGAAAAAAAAAGTTATCTAACATGTCTTACCTAACAGCCCTGGTTTTTTCCAGTAAAGGTGAGAAAGGTGGTTTTCTTTTCAGGCCTGCCAATTCTTGTCTTTTCTTCTGAGATTGCTTGCCAGCGTGGAGATGGCTTTGTGTTGTGAATTCCTCTTTCACAGTTCTGCTCCAAACTGGGCTACAAACATCATGTTGTGCCGAGGTTGCCATGCAGGTATCCATTCAGAAAGATTTCCAGTGAGAACCAGCAATATTTTTTCCTTTGAAGTGCTAATAACAGTTATTGTGGGGGTCTTCCTGTCCTGGGCGCGTTTACATAAGTGATTGTGTATGTGTGTGAGAGAGCAAAGGGGGGGAAAAAGCAGATGGAAGGGTAGCAATAACCGGGGAGTGGATGAGTCCACAGCACATGGGCAAAGGAAATGCTGGGAGAAATAATTAGTGCTGTAATCTGATTTGCTAATAATCCATTTATAAAACAGTTATGATATATACTTGTAGGAATGTGACTGATCATAACGACAAATGGTATTACTTCCTCCCCTCCCACTCTGTATTAAAGAACCTTAATTACTTGATGGCTCAAGACTTTGTGGGTGACTCATGCTACAAAGAGTCAGATGCTCACAGCACATAATGGAGCTCTTGAAAAGCCTTCATAATGATGGTGGGCTTTGCACTACCTCCCTCCCAAACATCCCTCTCTGCCAAAGAGTTATTAGGTAATTTAAAATAATTAAAAAGGAAATAATTAAAAGATTTTACACACACAGAAATAGCACTTGCAGCTAATTATGTAAGTCTATCACTTCTAACAGTGGAACACAGTTACCATTATCAGAGAATTGCGTTTGAATTGTGACGGATAATCCCCCGGTCCCAAGTTGTACTCTTGCAAGTGGGAACTGGTTGTCTGGGTTTTCACAGAATGAAAGAGGTGTATGGAGCCTGTGGTCTAGCCACGGCTCTGCCATGAGAGCTTTCTGCTCAGCTTTGTTCCCTGCAGATTTTTTACCTAATTAAAACCTAGCAGGGAACGAAACCTCCTTCATCTAATCTTAATGTATTTGCACAGGGTGTTCTGCTAAACGCGCAGGAGCGTCCGCACGCTTGCAACTCCTTGTAGGCTCGGGGTGGCAGAGTAACTTCCTGACACAGAGACTAAAGGCACTGGTCATGTTAAATGAGGTAAATGACAACGGCCTTGCTGTCAGTAGCATGGACACCATCTCTATAAACATGGTGATAGGAGTATGAGGTAACACCTTATTTCATCCATCGGTAGCATAGAGCTTTCACATGGGTAATGGCAGCTGCTTAACTGTGAGAAAAAAATTATATTTTAATTTTATCACAAGAAGCTAATATCCTACCCAAATAAAGCCTTTGACACTTTAGGCATTCAGAATCTAATTACTCAGAGAGAAATTTGGCCAAAGAAAGTGAGACAAAATTCCTTCCACCTTTGAAAAATATCTGTAATACATCATGGCTGCTTATGAGACTGCCCCTGACACTGGACAGTCAATAATCCCACCACTGTACAGTGATAACCCAAAGGCTATGGCCAAACTGTGAAATAGCAGCAGAAAATAACAGTGACTGTTGGATTTGTGGCTCTCTTGATTTTCTTTTTTTTCTTTTATTTTCTTTTTTTTAAATTTTTTTTAATTTTTATTTTTTTTAGAAGGCTATTGGCAATATTATTTTACTATTTGTTTGCTCATGTTCGCTATGTGTAGAGGTGTTGGGGTCCTCTGAAGGGTGTTCAAAGTAGAAAGGTGATTTATCCACTCCAAAACAGGCTCCAGAGGAGTTTGTATCTCTGTC
The DNA here is from genome assembly GCF_971803275.1 of Cyanistes caeruleus. NCBI lineage: Eukaryota > Metazoa > Chordata > Aves > Passeriformes > Paridae > Cyanistes > Cyanistes caeruleus. The sequence goes on along the minus strand of NC_141702.1, from coordinate 60,032,409 downwards.
TTTTGCCTGGAGATGAAACATAGAGAAAGGAAACCAGCTTTTGTGAGCACTGCATCGTTTGCAGCTTTGGTTGTAATATGGGCTAACAGCAATTTCCTGACATATGAAATGCTTTTTGATTTATGGATAGACTGTGCTTTTTAAAAGCTAAGCATTATAATCATCATGCAGTACTTTAGGAGTGGTGTAAGAGAGGTTGTATTAAATACCATCATTAATGATCTAAAAGAAAAAAGTGAGAAGAATATGATTACAAAATTCAGAGGATATTGAATTAGGAGGACTAGAAAGAAAATGAGATAATAAAAAGAGACCTAAAGAGATTATAAAGGTAGGCGTGCGTTTTTATAGAAACTAAGATTCATCCCGGAAAACTGCAGGATAATAAATCTGAGAGAAAATAATCTGAAACATATCTCCAAGAGGGAAAAGAAGCCTGGGAAGCAGTAATTCTGAAAGAAGTAAGATGATAATGGTTAGCCAACCAAGCTTGAATTTGCCGTATTATAATGTCCATGTAGTTTTATGTCCTATGTAGTTTTAAGTCGCAAATGCCAAACTATCATGTCACAAGTCTGATAATCTTCTTGCAAACAGTTTGTTACAACAGAATGCACAACAGATCAAGCAGTTTTCAGCTCTGAGTGGTGAGTTTTGATCAATTTAGTCACTGCACTGTCCCCACTAAAACTAATGCCTGCTTTAAATTTTTCAAGATATTTTCTTAAAACTGGTGAGGTACTGTTTTGTTCTGCTGTTGTGTGTGTGTCACACAGAACCACTGTGGTCTTCAGTTCTGTCCACTTAGGTGTAGGAAGCAATGTTGATAGCAATTCTCACACACTTTCTTCTGCACTTCCTCTTAAGTGAAAGGTTTGCGTGTGTGGATGGAGGCTGAAGGGGGAAAATACTTAATGTTATTTTACTGAAATGTGCGAAGAGCTGATACTGGCAATGGGTGGGTTGGGAACCTACCCTTTCCAAGGAATGGGCAGTGGGGAAAAAGTGGTATGATTCATGGTGATTTAAATTAAGAAGTTTCAGTCTGCAACTGAGATGTGCTCAGAGCACACAAGCAGGCTATTACTACACCTCATCTGAGTAGTAAAAACATTTATATAGTCGATGACTTTTGCATTGCCCTCATCATGGCCTCAGTTCCCTGGCCCTGGACCAGCAGGTCTCTGTGTTATTTCCATTGAGCCAGAGCCGAGCAAAACTTGTTCCCAAAAAGTGACATGATCTGTTACATATCCTGGGCAGAGACTACTGGGCATTTTGCAGAAGAATAATGATGTATTGAAGCTGCTGCAGTAGGCAGGAAGAACTGAGCACAGTGAGCCAAGGACAGTTTTGATATGTTCCCAGGAATGAATATTGCTGAAGAGGAGCTCAGTGGGTCAGCTGAGGAACTGTGTTGACGAAATTGGTTCCCACTGTATTTTTTTAACTACTGAAGTTTTCAGATCAAGGTAAATTATATTTACAGTCTTCCTATTAAATCATCACAAACTTTTAATGCTGGTAATATGACCTGTTCAAAAAACCAAATGTAAATAGCAAAAGTTTGGAGTGGTTATTGAAATTGCTGTCAGTGTGAATCATACTGTCTTACCCAAGAAATAAGCTGCTGGGTTTAATAAGGCAGAAGTTGGGAAAATGAATATCTTCTCCAAATAAAGCAAAACTAACATTTTACTGTCTTCTGATGGTTGAAAATTTATGGTGGCAGCTACGATATGAATGAAAGTTAAATAGTCCTATTAATTTGATTACTTGTTTCCAGAGCCATCAGACATGTGGAAAGTAATATCATGTGGGAAGTGGTATAAGATTTACACTCGCCTGAGAGAAATCACTGCTCCGTCTATCAGATTTGATAGGTGTCAGAGGGCCCTTTGAAAATGAATAATAAGGGAACTGAATAATAAGAAAGACACATAGCTCTTTAAAACTTTTAAACATTTGGATGAATTCTTGAACTAATTAAAACAAAAGTTTAAATGAAAGTTTTTACATATATTTGGAATGTGGTAGAACTGCTCAGCTGAGTGTGTGAATTATCTCATGCTCACTGGCATTTGTGAGGTTGGTTTTTGAGGTGCAAACAATTCTATGGCCATTAAAATTAGGGAAAATTTGGGTTGGATTTGTGCCTGTATCCTTTTATGCATTCATGATACAGGATTACTCAGCCATATCGGGATGCTGCTGTTCAAGCCTTTGCACAGACCTGAGCCATATTGTATATACAACAATCCCCACAAACAATGTTCCTTCAATTTATTTTATGTTTAAATTTGCTAAGCTATTAATGTAATAAAGTCATCTCATCCAGGGCAGCAATGGGCCCCTGCTCCTGTAGCAGTGGTCCCAAACCCATGCTGATGAAGGACCTGTTTCTTGCCTCCCAAATGCCAATGGCAGAACTCTTCATAACTTCAGTGGGAGTGGTGTTAAACCCTAGAGGAGACTTGCACAAAAATAATTGGCCTGAACTGGTGAACAAATACATGTTATGTTTCATCTTTGTACCTTTTCTGTTGGGGGGAATCCTTTGCCAGACCAGTCTGGGGAAGTTCTGTTGTGGAAGTTAGCAACGATGTGAAACAAAGCACTGTTCAGAGCCTGCATTTCCCATGAAACAGCAGCACAGAATAGGGCTGGATTAATCTCTTATTCTTCATTTGAAAGGCTCTGTATTAAAAGACTAAGGTTTAGGATTTTACATCCATTTAATACCTGGCTAAGTATTGGGGGTATGTGTTCAGATATTAATGTGACTAAGAAGATATATGCTTGGGTTAAGGTTATTTCAAAAAAAGAAGCTCTGTCATTAATAATTTTTGGTCAGGAGCTCTGCCCGTCATCAGGAGATAAATCATCTTCCAGCAGCTGTGACAGCTCTTTAAGTCTGAGGCCCGAACAGCTTAATTGGGGAAATGATCAATTCTAAGATACATAGTCAAGATGACATCCTTGGTGCAGTAAATTCTTTCAGGAATGAACATGAATAAAATGAATATATTTATGGAACAGTGATGTAATTCAGAATCTTGGCTGTTAGGGAGCCCATGCATCTTCATTTCTTCCTTGCCCTGTAGCAGTTTTCTGAGACTCCAAACTCAGATAACTGTGAATGGTCTGAAAACTACTCTAGGTGAATGTGGATTTTGTAAGAATGAGGAATCTTTCCAAATACTATGAATGAATAAAAGGTCTATGTTTCCCTGTGGGTATTGTGAGTTGACTGTACCTTATTTTTCTATATATGGAGTAAGCATAAAAAAAACCCAAGCAAAACAAACAAACAAAAAAACCAAATCAAAAATCCCCAGAGCACCAAAAACTCCTACCTGTGAATTGCTGGAAAATATTGCTCCTTTGTGGTGACAGTTATGTGCACTGACCCCATCCGTAGCAATAGAGATCCTATAAGCAGATGCTTCCTGTACTTTAGGTGCTTGAAAATCCCATGGCTTGTCTTTGCACCTTTCTTGAATTAATGATTTTTTCAGCTGAGGTCACCTAGAAAGAGAAAAACTGTTTTGCCTTTTGGGAATGCAAGGAGTTTCCAAGGGGTGTGATTTGTTACATGGAACAACTGGCAAGTTTTCCTCCAGACCCTGTCATTACATGATTCACTGGTAGCACTGACTGCTGCCTGGAATTTACTTTGCAGTGGAGGATGGCTCCCATTGGTGTATATATATTGCTTTGGTTTCCAATCCTGCCTGCTTTTTCTCCCCAGTGAGAGCAAGCAGGCATGAGACACACCAAGAGCCCTGGAAAGGTGCCATGGCTGTGCTTCACTGGCTGGGCTCAGGCAAGGAGGGGAGCAGGATACAGGCAGGGCACGGGGGGAACAAGCTGGTGCTGGCTGGAGAGTCTGTGGGTGGGCTGGATGTGGTTGCCCACCGTTCAGCTCTGCTGCTGGTGTCGCAGCAGACCAGGTGCTTCACAGGCTGTCTTGTGGTTGGGCAAGCACCGCAGAAATGGGCTCCAGAGCCTGCTAGGTATGCACCAAGCAGTTTTGGTTTCAAATTAGATTATTTTAATTCCTAAAATGTGCCATGTGCCTGCACACATTCCCGGGGATGACAAAACAGTACAGCAGCCATTCGTAAATTACAATCGTTGACTTTATGCTGAGAAAAAAGGCTTCAGGTTATGTGAAGAGCATCCATTCATACACAGGTTCTTGATTAATCTTGCAGGTTCCCATTGAGCTGTTACAGTGAATAAAGTAAGAGGCTGCATGAAAAGCACTTTCATATTGACGTGAAGAAAAGCAAACCAAGTGCTCTTACTGTGTATTTTGTCAAAATAATTTTCATGCTGAAGTTTAAGCCACATAGCATAAATATTTCCCAGCTAGCAGACAGTGATCATGAAGCACATTCTGGAGTGCATGACTCAGGCCATCAAAAGAAAAACTCTAACCATGAACTCTGTGAACTCTAAGGAAAACCTCCAGTTGAGCTGATATAATGCATTGGAGGTGACTTGGATACCTTCCCGTCCGTGGTGCTTTTTAATGAAATCTGTCCTCCCCCACTCTGAACGTGTGTGTGTGTGTGTACTTAATAGATACAGGGCAGAGAACTCCCCAGGATTAGCTAATGAAAATAGCACTGTAAAATGAATTGAGCAAATCGATACAGCCGGAATTTTGAGCACTGTGACAAATGCACCAGCCCGAAATTCCCCTCTCCCGCTGCAGCCAATATTTTATGTGCAAGTATGTGTTTCAAACTTCCAAAATGAGACTGCTATTTGTAAATTAAAATTGACTCGGGCCACAGGATACTGCTTAGGGAAGCAAAGGAGAAGGAAGAGCATTTCAAGTAGCAGAAGATGGGACTGCCCTTGGGAAACTCTGGGCCACGTCTGCCGCTAGAAGGAAGACCAAGGAGAGTCTCCTGAGCTCTGCTGGTGTGAGGAACTGTGTTCAAATGTGTGAAATAACATGGGGACTGGAGCATCCTGGGAATTTTTCCAGGCACCTTATTGTCTTCTGACCCCTCTGAAGCTTTCTGCCCAGTTGTGAGAACACTGGGTGAGGAGGGAAATTTACCCACAAAAAAAAAAAAAAAGGTTGTGGATGGGCCAAAAAAAACCAACTGTGTGCCTTATGTAGTCTCAACTTTTAGGACTTCATAAACACATCCTCCTGTTTCCTCCAATGCTGCAGGAATCATAGCTTTGGGGAATGCAGAGGAAGCTTAAATTTAATCCATTTCAGGAGGAATTTTTCATCTTTCATGCAGGGTAAGTGACACATAATTTCAAATGTGAATGTCATAATTAAGTCTAATTATTTTACCATACTTTTGCCTTCATTAGACATTGTGTTTGCAATAATTGCTGTAATCAACCATATGGTTAGTATTAACTCGTTAACTACATGAGGGCAGATAATCCCTGCAGGAGGAATAGATGACTTCCAGGTCTGGAGGTGTCATGCTGAGTCCCATCACCCCAGGGAATGACAGGGGTTTGGCTCTCTGACACCTCTCACAGATGAAGAGGAGGGAAAGGTTTCAGACACTTCACGTAGCTGAGTGGGTTCAGAGGACATGAAAGCCCCATATCTGTGTTTTGGACAAAAAAAGCAAACTGTCTATTACTTCTGCAGTGCCACAAAATGCATCCATGTGGGTTCTCCTTGTTCCCAGGGAGCAAGGTTGGACAGCTGGCTGATTTGGGGCAGCCTCACCAGGCAGCTCCCTGTGGCCCAAAGCTGGGCACTTTTGGTAGGCAGACTGTGGTGGTTTAACAGAAGTGTGAAATGAGTGTGTAGGAAAACTTCTCTGTGCATTAGTACTTACATTTATCCAGAGCAGCATTTATCCAGAACTTTGTGCTGTCAGCTGTAATTTCAAGAAGCCACTACTAGCATCTGAGTGTGTAATGATGGTATCTACCAGCTAATTCTCTTTTTCGTGGCTTGCTTATAGTTCTGTCATCTTGTTCGTAATGATTATACTCTCAAATTATTTTTTACAGTGATAATTTAAAAAAAAAAAAATGGTTTAAGTAATATCTGGGGTTTGTAGGATATATGTTAATTTTTCTTTTGCAGTGTGCCAGGTTGCCAGAATCAGTTAATCAAGTACTTCATCTTTCTGTGTAAGACTTGCAATGTACAATTCTTACTGAGTAGCATCTCACCTGACCTGCTATTAGGTGTCTTGTATTTTCCCTGATCTCACCATAAGTGGACTTCAGCAAGCTACGGAGCAAAGCAGAGAGCAAAATTTAATCTTGATGCTATTTTCCAGTCAAATGTTTAATCCATATGTTGATTTCTTCATTTGTTTCCCCTTTTTCTATTTTCGGGAAAGCAAAAAATTTACATTCACTCATATTGTGATGTGTTCAGAGATAATCTATGACCTCTTCAAAATCTTCCTTGGTGGAGGTGCAGCAAGTTTCTTCAAAAGCTTTCTCAGCTTCATGGTGGAATTAGTGGTCAAAGACAGAGAGACAGTACAAAAAGGTCCCAGTCCTGATTGACCTTAGCTGAAGTTTGGTGAGGTCCAGACAAAGAGCCCTTACCTGGAACAGCCACTACCTTCTGGGTACCCTTCTCAACAGTGATGAGGGGACAAACATGATGTCCTTCTACTGATGAACACCTGTCTTACTCCTTTAGCTGGTGACAATAAGGAATTAATTTTGAACTTTGCATGTTGAACCTGGACTTCAGACAGACGCCAGAAGTGGGGTGATGAGCCCTTTTTAACAAGGGAGGGATCTTTGTATCTCTTGAATTTGTTTACTTCACTTGTACAAGAGCATCCTTCTGGTACAGGCAAGGGAAGATTTGAAAGTCCTGGGAAATGAAAAATGTATCCTGGTTTCCTCTTGGTCCTGTGGCACAATCTGAGACTGCCCTCAGCTCCAGGAGGTGACAGCTCATGGTTCTCCTTTTGTACAAATGATGCTCCTTTTGTACCAATGGAAAAGACTTGCTGGGGGTGGATTAATCTTGTCACGTAGATCAGTCAGGATGGCAACTTTACAGCAGGTTAAGAGTTTGTTCCCTTGGTGATCCTGTTCCTTTCCAGCCTTGGGGAGTCACTGAAGCAGCACAGAGAGGGGTACCTGTCTGAAAGTGGTATCTGTCTATACCTATACATGGTATAATGGAACCAGTTTCTGGGGCACAAGAATGAATTATTTAAAGAAGTTTTGGAAGATTTCTCCAAAATTAAAATTGGTGATTTCCAAGACTTTTTAACCCCTGGGCATATGTTAGTTTTTCCTTCTGGGTAAAAAAGATGGTGAAAAAAAAGGCGGTGAAGAGTGCTTTTTGATGTCTGCTCCAAACAGACCACTTCCCAAATGCCTTCTTTGTGATTTATTGTGATTTGTAAAGAGAAAAAGTGGAGCCTGTATAAGCTGTGTGAAGGAAAATGGAGGAATTTGTTTTGTACTGACTATAATACAGAGGATATGTTATTACTCCTAATTATAAATGTAGTGAGTGGAATGGAAGCATCTTTTCATGGGGTAGGTGCTTTTTGAGGGGTGTAGAGATAAAACCTCAAACACAAGGCATTCTGAAAGACAGCAGAAAATCTGTGGCTGAATGCTCACCGGGCTTGTGCTGACTTTGGAAAGCAGGCTTGTGTCTTGCAAAACATACAAAGTCCTACCAAGCATGGAGTAACCACTTCATCATTTTAAATGAAGGCTATATAAAATTACAGTCAGCACATAATAGGTGTTTTGCACCCATGCTAAGTACTGCCAAGAAAATAGTTACCCAAGTAAATCAATAAAGTATCATTCCCTTCCAAGGTCTTACTGTCCCAGTCCCTGAACCTCTCATTTCAGAGGAGTACTGAAACCTGTTCAAGATTTATTTTGATGAAAGTAAGCATCTCTGCATTATCAGGCAGTAAAGAAGTTGTTTACTGCTACTCCAGTAGTGTTGAAAAATCTCTCTGAATACATACTTGCATTGTAGCTATCATAAAAATGTCTACTAGCTATTGGAGCCCCCAAATTGATTTTTTTTTTCTTTCCAGAAAACAAAGAGTTCAGCCTGAAACCTAGAAATTGCTTTATAAGAAAAACCATTTGTGTAGAGAGAGATGGACTGAGGTATCCTGTCATATATGATGTTCAGGTTTGGTATAAAACATTTCTATTCATATTCTGTTAGCAAATAAGCCTGGGATGAGGTAGCAGCAACTGTTTTGGGTTCGTTTCCTATAAATCAGTCCAGAAGTTTAATATGTTCCTCATTACCGGAGGGTTTGAAAACCAGCAATACACCTGAAAACCAATTTGCTGGCATTAATGTTCCAACAAAGTAGTGAATTTCCAGTTCACACTGTCAATTATTGACAGGAAACAGATTCTGACTTGGCCCTTGTCAAGGATAATACAATTCACAGTTGTACTGCTCCAATCAAGCTAGGAAAATGCAGAGTGCAGGATATGCCATTGCAAGAGCTGGAATTCCAAATCTCTAACACATGCAACAAAATCTTTTCACAGGCACTGCATATATAAAGTGATTTTGTGAAAAATTTCAGATGGAAAAGACAGTGAAGAAAATCTTCATCTGTTTGCAAAATGTGTGAATGATAGAAAAGCTGACTCAGCTCTGGCAGTGAGATGCTTGCCCTGCTCGGAGAGGTATCACACCAAGTAGGTTGGCAGAGCAATGCTGCAAAGGGGGAAATGGCTCATGCTCTGCGCATTCCCCCCTGACTCAAACCAAAGAGGTGTCCCCTCCTCTGCTTTTGAGCTCAAAACAGTTTGGGGGAATAAGAAAGCAGAGGAGGAATGCTGAGCTTCTTGGTGCAAGGGAGTGGCAGAGGGGCTTCTCATGCCTGGGAGCTGTGCAGTCATGAGCTCCTGGGGGAAGATGCCAAGGTACCAGGTTTCGTGGAGCTCACAGCACCTTAAGAGGTCTCCAGGGGCTGCATGATTGTTCCTGGAGAGGGACTGAGAATTTAGGATGAGATTAATTTTTACTTCAGTCAATTAAAATTTACATGTCTATTTGAAGCTATTTGTTTAAGCTTCCTGCAGACATCACTTTCTTAAGCCTTGGCTTGAAGCCTTAACTTTATCTGGATGGGTTTTATCAAGATTCCAATCAAGAAATATGATTTTGTGGGGATGTGGAGAAGACCAGATGTCTGCAAGTCTGAAATCATTAACATTTTAGCCAGAGTGGACATCCTTGGGCAAGGGGGAAAATTTGCATTAGTTGTTGGAACTATGATGAGTGAAGGGGTGGAAAAGTCACGCTCACCACTGAAAGGACACAAGCACTGTGTCTGTGTGCCTCATACCTATGAGTAGGATGCATCAGGTTTTAGCAGACCCGGCAAAACAGAGACTTTTTGACATTATCTTCATTCTACCAGATGGAAAATGTCATTATCAACATTTCTTCATTGCCTGAGCACGTTGTCTTTTTTATTATACTGGAATACTGGGTTCAGAGCAAATGTTATTTGGGAGCCTTATATTTCATGTCCCTTGTTTAACTCGAAATTCATCCTGGTTTTTTTGCTAAACTTACAAATAAACCCAGTATTTTTGATTAAGTTTTTCATTTTTACATCTTGAATAAGCCTGTCTTATTGATGCCTGCCTTTCTGTTTCTATGTACAAATCTATCAAGACCATCAGGAAATGGTTTCACAAACAGAATTTATTGCAAAGCTGATTATGTATTAATATATACAAATGACAAACCTAAAACACAATGTCAAAAAAGCAAGAAAATGCAATCAAGAATTTATTATTCTCCCATTACTATTCAGCTGGGAAAATAGCTGCTTTACTTTACCAAAATAACTTCCCCCTCCCAAACCTTACACTCAACCTGGGTTTTCTAAGTAAGTGCCACAAAAGTATTTGTAATAAAATACTTTAATATATAATAATATCAAAAGCTCACTGTAATTTATCCACCTATTTTTCTCACGTCTCTGTTCCATGCAGGCTTATTATAAAAATTCATTGTTACTCATACACCTTGTATATATGTGAGTATGTCTCTAAACTTATGGGTCCATTTTAGAGACGGAATAAGCAACCTCTGCATTTTAGAACCTTGCATCTTTTTCTTGTTTTGTGCCTGTTTTTCCAACATTGTAGGTAAGGTTTCTTCTAGGAAATATTCACACAAGTGTTTCTCCCCAAAATTTGTCTTATCCCGAGCCCCAGTTTAACTTTTCCCAATTATTTTTTTTTTAAATAAAAAACCAGTAATTTGAATAAAATGACTTTGAGAAAAAAATTCAATGGTTTGCTTTACATCTTGGAAGTGACATTATGACAATTGCATGTTTACAATATCTCATTTATACCTCAATGAGTGACTGATAATCAGGCCTTTTTCAGCTGAAGGACTCATCATGCTGACCATTTTGTTGCCTCTCATGTTGTGAGATATTAGGAGGAACAGGAAATGAATTATGCCTTGCAATGACTTTGGTTAGCAACAGCACTGCATGTTATCTTGACACCATTATATTTACTTGCCACGTATTGCTAATTACAGATGAATTTTGTATCTGACAACTCCTACGTGCCCCCATAGCAACTGATGAAATCTCACTTGCAGGGAAAAAAATCTTTACTTTTGGGAAGTCTTTGGTAGCCTTAACCCTAAGTTTGTCACCAGAAGCTGTCTCAGTGTCACATTGTCTGAGGGAATATGGTGGCTCTGGTTGAGAGGAGCAGTGAGAACAAAATGGTTTATGCACACATGGCTGCAGATTGTACAGCATACACCACATGCTGGACATACACTTGTTTACAGCGCTATCTCTAGTACACATGTGCTTGTGTATTTGTGCACATACACACACACCCTTATGACTGAACTCTGAGGCATCCTGAGTGCAATAAAGAAATGATCTGCCTGTGTTTCACACAGAGGCAATCACTCTACAAGCTCATGTGAGAAGTCATTATAATAGTTACGCTATTTATGGAGAAATGTGTAGCTAAAATGTAGGAAAATTATTGTTCTCTGTATTTTCACTTTTTTATTGAAGAAACAAATCACACAGTAAATTACATCTGATTTGCATGAAATGTTGCATGCACCTAGAGCTCAGCATGAACCTGGGAAAAGACATTGTTTTAATTCCATAGCCTTTATAGTAGTTTGTTTGTGTACTTTCCTTTTTTTTTTTAAGAAAAATTTCTGAGCTATGTTTCTTATTTGGCTTTGCTTGTATTTTATAGGCCCTTGTGAGTGTAATTTAATATCTGCAAATTGCCATGGTGAGTGAGGAAAAAAATAATGCCCACTACCCAAGTGGACATGGAGGAGAAGAAGGAGGGAGTACATGTCTGCCCTGTGGTGATAATGGATGCTGTCCAAGCTGGGATCTGCTGCCACTTGTCGTGGAGGTAATTCCTAATGGAATCACAAAATATGCTGAGTTATAAAGGACCCACAAGGATCATAGAGTTTGGTCCTGTGCAGGTTGTGCCTGCACAGGACCATCCCCAAGAGTCACACCATGTTCCTGAGAGCACTGTCCAAATGTTTCTTAAACCCTACCAGGATGATGTTGTGACTACTGCCCTGGGAGCCTGTTCCAGTGCTCAAACACACTCTGGATGAAGAACCTTTTTCTAATACCCAACCTAAACCTCCCCTGACTCAGCTTCAGGACATTCCCTTGGGTCCTGTCACTGGTCATGAGACATCAATGCCCACCCCTCCTTTTCCTCACATGAGGAAGTTGTAGATTGCAATGAGGTCTCCCCCTCAGTCTATTCCAGGCTCACCAGACCAAGTGACCTCAGCCACTCTTTACACAGCTTCCCCCAAGGCCCTTCACCATCTTTGTTGCCCTCCTTTGGACACTCTCAAACAGGTTAAAATCCTTTTTATATTGTGGCACCCAGAACTGCCCCCAGCACTCGAGCTGAGGCTGCCCCAGCTCAGAGCAGAGCAGGACAATCCCCTCCCTTGCCCAGCTGGCCATGCTGTGCCTGATGCCCCCCAGGACAGGGTTGGCTCTCCTGGCTGCCAGGGCACTGCTGGCTCGTGTTCAACTTGCCATGGACCAGGACCCCCCATGTCCCATTCTGTGGCACTGCTCTCCAGCCTCTCACTCCCCAGTCTGTCTGTACATCCAGGGTTGTCCTACTTAGATGCAGAATATGTCACTTTCCTTTGCTGAACTTCATATGGTTGGTGGCTGCCCAGCCCTTAATTTGTTGAGGTCTGTCTGCAGGGCTTCCCTGCCCTTGAGGGAGTCAACAGCTCCTCCTGGTTTCCTATCATCAGTGAACTTGCTCAGTATCCTTTCCAGTCCTGTGTTCAAGTTGTTTGTGAAGATATTGAAGAGCACAGGTCTGAGAGTGGAGCCTTGTGGAACCCCACTGATGGCAAGTCATCAGTCTGGTATCACCCCATTCACTACAGCCTTTTGTGCCAGACTGATGAGCCAGGTGCTCAGTGATTTCATGATGTGTTTGTCCATCTGTGTGCTGGACATTTTGTCCAGAAGGGAGCTGTGAGAGATGGCATCAAAAGGGAGGCTCCAGTTCGCCCTGGGCCAACCCAAAATGCTGAAGGTTTTGGTGTCTCCTTTTCCTCCATTTTTTCCCCCTTCATATCTTTGGATGTCACCAATAAGCTGGAGATCACTTACTTCCCCATCCAAGTTCCCCTGGGAAGTCTGGAAGCTGCAGAGAAGCGCTACATGTGCATTGGTCAGAGCACACAGCTGGGCCAGGTCCAGAGAAGGGCAATATGGTTGATGTGAGGATGCACTGACACTGACTCCACAGGGTGAACAGATACAACCTGAAGGAATTAGTGAAAGCCTGGTCTGAGATTTGTCAATAAGATCTGAGTAAGATCTGAGTGGAAATGTTACAGAATGTTACAGAAAAATGGATTTTTGCTAAAGTAGACCTTTGTTAATTGCAATGGGTGTGTACTTTGCATAGAAAATGATGTTTCTTCAAAGAAATGTATGCTTGAATATGGAAACATTTTCGGTGGAGATACTCTGCCTTGTTGCCTTGAGTCCTGCAACAGGATTACCCTGGTGTTAGAGGCATCCAAGGTAGGAAGGTATGCCAGACATACACGTGTGCACATGCACACCTTGACACAAACTCTTTGGCAGAGCTGCTGCTTTGGGTTCAAGTGGCCTTTAGAGCCAGAGGAGACAACAAGGGAATGCAGCGGTGTGCAACAAGAATGTCAGCAGTCAGCGTGGGGGTGGAACACGAGGCCTCAGGGCAAGGCCAGGCGAGGGCAAAGGCAGAAGCCAGTGGGGCAGTAAAAACACTTTAGTCTCTATTACTCTCTTTGCCTCCCTCTCCCTTGAGTCCACATCTGTCAGTGCTTCCTGGGAATTACAGGTCAGTTGATTTTCATTTTCTCCAGTCAGCTAAGCTGTGTTCTGGCTCTGCCAAAAGTTGCTGTGATTCACCATTCATTCTCTTCAAAAATGCCTGGTACCTCAGGACTCTCCCACCGTGTGAGGCACAGCCTGATGTTACAGAATGCAAGGAGGTAATGTGGTACTAGGCCTGTGCTGCAAAATAAAGTATATTTGGTTTGAGTCATAGTTTCTCATAGTTAATTGTTGCTACAATTTAATTGTTGCTTCTTTTTCTGAAGAATGGATTCTTCAGAAAAAAGTTTGAAGGAGTGCAGCAAAAAAACAAAAGTGGACAAAAATATTTCAGCTAAGCTGGCTTAATAAGCATTTGTACGAGGGACAAACTGGGAGGATGTAAACACAAGAGAAGGAGGATTTTGTTTTCTGAGAAGTACTTAAATGAGAACCTCAAATGATAGCCCCAGTGAAAGTCCTAGTAAGGCATGCAGTTTTAGGATAAAACTGAATAAATAAATAGATTCTTAAGGAGTCTTTCTCCTGGGGCTTTTAGAAAAGGACCGCTTATTTAATAACCTTTACAAAAAACATAAAAGCAGGTTGTACAAGTTAGTAATTATGTTTCAGGTCTATGTTTTTTTCTAGGAGTGGCTGATGGAGAGTACAGGTGGGCCTAGCTTAGCAAGTGCTCCCTTGCAGTCTGATCTGAGCTCTTGCTGGCACTCAGCAAAGTCTGTGTGTGGTGACTGAGCAGGGCAACATCTGTGCTGTGGCTGCTCCTCTGTGCACCTTTGTGTCAGGAGGCCAATTCTGTCCCGTGTCTGGTGATGAAATGGAGGTACAGTGGGCAATGCCATACAGTCAGCAACATTTAAAACAAATAACACATTTTTCTCCACATGGATTTTATCTGAGCAAGCTTCTGTAGCTGGTCTGTGGAAGTGTCAAACTCATTTTCATGTGTGTGTGTTTCTAACCAGGTATTGTATACTTCCTTCTTTCACGTTGCTGAAAGCATACTGCATCTTGTTAGAAGAACTGTTTAGTATGCTTCAGGACTCAGAAACTAATCTCGAAGTCTAGCCTTGAAGGGTATGATCTATTGCAATTAGAAATGTATTGCTTTGCAATTACTATTACCACTTGTTTTTACCTGCAGGCATAGAAATAAATACCTGTTGCCTGTGGATATTTATACCCTCTAAATTCCTGCAAAGAAGCCAGTCCTAATTTCTGCAGCTCTTCTGGGGTAAAGCTGATGCCTTTAAGTAACCTTTGCATCTGCTGAAAAGTGCCATAAACAACCACATCTGGGTTGTAACTATGATCATGTAGTTATTGTCATCTGTCTGCAGCAAAAAGTTAGAAAATAAGTGTATTTAGAGCACCAATCTGATCTGAAAAGTCTGAAGATTACTGCAGTAGCCTAGTTTTGGACATATTATGTGATCTCTTCATCTGGAGAATGATGCCCAGGCATCTTTTTCATAATTCACTCTTACAGTTATACTAGAAAATGATGTCAGAGTTACTGTGTCTGTATTATCTCTTGCTCTTCTGTATGATAACCAACTGTCATCAGTATTGTATTTTTAGATATAGCAGGGATTAATATTTTGGATGTCTTTTTGCTCTGTATCAGTTTCTCCATGGGCTGGATGGAGTTTTCAGGCTATAGGCTCAAACTGGAAGATGACGCTGATGCAGCTTAAAAATATTCCCTGCCCCACCCTGCTCTTTGCATTTTTTTGCAGACTTGGGTAAACTGAACGACCCAGGTCACCATGTGCTCCCTTACACTGTCAATGCAATTTAGGGGATGAGGGTCTGTGCACAGGGCCTGGAGTGCAGAAGGATCATTGGTCCTGAGCCCTTCTGAAGGAAACCACCACAGATCAGACTCCTTTCTTTTCCCACTCGTGTAAGTCTAGAGCAAGTCTACCACAGTTGGCCAAGGCTGGTGTAGCAGAAAGCTGAAATTATTCTATGTCAGAAGCTGCAGGATTTGATGGATATTTTCAGACCCAATGTAGAGGTTGTTTAACCACCTAAAAGCAGATGGTGGCATTCACTGAGAGCTGTGTGTGAAGTGAAACGACTCTCTCAGATCCTGCCTGGGCTGACTACTGCCAGACAAGACTGGAGACAGTACAGTGGCACTTGTTGGAATTTGTTTATGGGAGCAAAATCTGGCATTATTCAGCATGTGTTGGAGTACATGCTGGGGATCAAAGTGTCTTGTGAACAGTTAGTTTGATTGGAGTTGAAGGAGTTTGCCTTAAAAGCAAGACATAAAGGGAGGAGAATTTGCTTTGCTGCTTACACTGACTTAAGGGGGATGGCATCTCCTGGCTATTGCTTGCTAACCAGGCTCCATAGGGAAATTAAATTGAGCAATAAGGGACTGCTGTGTGGACCATATATATACTTGTCAGGTTAGTGTGCAATGCTGCATTGAGGGACAGTGGGATGCAACTTTTCAGTACAGAAACATTTTGAATGGGTTATTGGATGAATTTCATCACCTCATCTAGTTATTTTCTCTTTAATTTAAAATTTTCAAACAAAACCTTTGACCTAGAGGTAAGAGGGGAGACAAATTTCTTTATAAAAAGGAAATTAGTAGGATTTTTAAAATAAAATTTGGAATTGTATCCTTTTCAAACCTATTCCTTATGTGGGCTGTAGGCCTTACTGGAATCCTGTTCAGCTTTTACTCTCTATGTATTTAGGATGCTGACTGGTAACAACTGGTAGAAATAGACCCTTCTCCAACTGTGCCTTATAAATCCTACAAATATAAATCTCTTCCCATCAAGTATTACAGACATACATATCCCTACACCACAGTGATCACCCTTGAGTCTTACACAACAAAATAGCTTAGGAGATTTTTTGTCATTGTTTGAGGGAGGATCATCATACTGTATGATGTACAAACCACACAGCAGAGTAAAATTTCTTTAGTACAGTAGAAAAAGAGATTTCCTGCTAATAGGTGCATATAGGAGATATAAATACAGGAGCAAGGTTAACACGGGTGATGCACACACTTTCACCTTTCTCGCTCAGTTAATCACATCCTGCTGGCTTTTCCAAGAAGACTGGAATTTTCTATGGCCATGCCTTGGAGTGACCCACTGTACCTTGGGTTCCCAGGGTCCCCAACACATGGGAAGAGAGGGGAAACCCCTGTTGAACTTGAAACACCAGGGGAAGGTAAAGTCTTCTTGCTCTGCTCTTCTCTGTGTCCCATTTTCCTCTCCTCTTCTGCGTGACCCAAAATTGCCTCCTGCCCAGTGAAATCAGGAGATTGCTACACGTTCCTGAAACCACCCATCACTCCCACCAGTGCTGTTTGCTTGACATACACACACACAATATAGCTGTAGGAACTGCAGCTTTCCTTGGCTTGCAACATTACTCATCAGCAAAGAGCGAGACTTGCTGCGTATCCTACGATGCTGAAATGGGCTCTGTGGTTTTGTGTAAACAATTCTCATATTATTGCATCCTCTCACACATGATTGTTCTGAAACACTTAAGTAAATATGAAATTATCCTCAATATAGCTGTCACAGGTGAAAAAAGCCTACAGTGTGTTTATGATGTGGTTCAAGCTACTCATTGATTTCTGGACCCACTGTAGCTCTTCAGGGCATATCTCAAAGCCAAGCAATGTCCTTGAGAGCTGGCTGTTGTATCTGGATTTCTGAATGAGGTAGAAAAAGTGCTTCAAAACCTTTGTATGACCTGATCATCAAGTCTGACTTCTCCCTTTGAGGGTAATTTGTATGTTCCCTGTGAAGAGGTGATTCTGTAATGCTATGAGTTTCAGGTATCTGAAGATGATATATAAATAGGCTGGATATCAGGAAGTGTCTTAGCTACTAGGATGTGATGAATTGGGGCATGCTCCCCTGCTTGCCAGAACACTTATTTCTCCAAAGTTATTTCCCTCTAGGCAGGGGAGCTCACTAGAGTTGCAGAGCCACACATTTTAGAAAAATGGTAGTGTGTTGGCATCACTGCTTGTTCTTGGACTTGCAGGCACATAAAGTTAGCCTGCCAGGTGATGCTAATAATACTTGGCTCTCCTGCTGGGCTTATTCTGGGGAAATTGCAAACTATTTCTCATTAACAGGATAATGATTATTGTCCGCAGCTTTTTGGTGTAGAATTGGAAGGTTTACTGCAATTCATACTGCAAAGTATGAATTAGAATACCAAAGTCTCTCTAAAAAAAATTTTGGATTATAGGCCAGCCAGTTTTCTAGGTCTTAGGCAAAACTGTCTCTTGTTATTTGGGGATCTGACTACAGCACTGAGGTCTTGGCAGATGGACACTGGGACTTGTCCTGTGCTCCAAGGGCCAGAAAAACAATACCCAAGACTGGTACAGTGTCATATTTGTTGGCTATTCTTGTTTGGGATGAAAATCCCAATCATATTTCTGTTCCTCCCAACTTGGAAAGGAACTTCCAACTGCTTCTTCCAGTAGAAGCAATTTCCCAGGAGACATAGCTTGTTTTCATTTTGGCCTAGCAGGGAGAATGCCAAGGTGTACTTCTACCCAGTCCTGAACACTGTCTGTGGATGAGGTTTAATGGACAGCAAATAGTGGCAGGAATTAAGAAACATGGACAGTCACTGACTCCAGTGCACTTCTTTTCTTGTCTGTGCTTGAACAGCTTCATTAGTAAAAGGGGATAAAATTATTCCAATCCTCTTCTGTAAAATATTTTGTGATCCTTGGCTTATTTTTGTATTTTATTTCTTCTGCTGTTCCAAATCCTCTGACATAAGAAATTATGAAAGGGCAAAAAAAAGACCAAATATAGATAGATTTAATTTCCTTGAGCTCACAAGGATATATACATTTTCAGTGGACATATGGATTCCATCCTTTTGATCAGAATGGAGAAGAACATTTCTTTCAATGGGATTGCTAAGAAACTGTCTCTTCAATGGGTTTGCTAGGAAACTGTCCTCGGTTACAGGCTTTGTAGTGAAACACTGGTTTAATGCTTTTGTAGTCTGGAGAACACATACTATGATCAGAGCTGCCAAAAAAGAGGCAATATGTATAATAAAAATATTTTTTAAAAAAATCATCTTCTTAAAATTATGTACAAAGAAAATTTAAACTTGTTTCTTGTAAGTTTTGGGTATTCATTAGTTATTTCTCTCACCACCTTTTAAGTATTTTTAAATGTTAGTTTTATCTGCCCATTTTCCTTGCTCCTATGGATTAAAAGTGAAAAGGAAAAAAGAATAGAGAAGTCCAAAACCTGGAAAAGTGAAAAATTGTTTTACTTGACAACCCCAAAAAATTATAAAATGAAAAATGTATAAGAAATAATTTATTTCTGGGGAGACAGTAATTTTTCATGTTAGAAAGTTTCAGATAAAACTTTGGCTTGCCCTAACGATGTCTAAAGCACTGAAACCCATGCCCCCAGGTCACAGCATAGGCATACCCAGAGCCTTGCAGTACCATTTCTGCAGGATAATTAGCATTCTGCATAGCAGAAGCCAGAGCAGTGAGGCCAGATTTCAAAGTGAGAAGCAACTGCAAGTCCCACAAAATCATGTTTATGAGTTAGATGTAACCAGCCTAGAAAGCTGTATGGTTCATTTATTCCTTTAACCCTTTATTGATTAATGAATTTAGCTCATTGCAGAGGTGAAGTGACGATTTCTGAACAGAATGTGACACATACTCACTTTTCTTGTTTCCACTGATTTCAAAACAGATTCTGTGTTGGCTCTGCCACTAGTGGACAAGTTCATTTATGAACAGTATTCTATTCTGTGTATGTATCTGTATCTGTAGATTTCTGTATTTATTTCATTTATTCCCCCTTACTTTAAATTTTCAGAAATACATATCTTTTTTAGATGGGCTGCTTTTGCTGCAAAGGCTTGTTCCCAATATCTCTCTGCTGCTGTTACACTCTCATGGGAGAAGGTTTGTGGAAATTGACGTCACCATTAGAAAATATGGATGTTTTAATGTTAACCTGTTAATGTGCTCTTTGGGTAAGAGATGTTTCATTTCTGATTCCACCCCAGATTTCATGTGTGAACATGAGTAAGCACCTAGGTCTATACTCACATGAGTCTTCAGAAGCAGCTAGCACCTTTCAAGGTCTGACTTCATCTCTCAGCTCCTTTAAGCTTAAGCAGTATGTAAGCACATAAAGGATTTTTTATTAAAATGCATCAAGATCCTCAGATAATGCTGGTCTGGAAAGCCAGAGAAGCTGAAATTTGTCCTCCTGAGAGTTGATGTCTGGATGCAGATTTCTGCAAGCATTTTTTGTCTTTCTCAGTGCTTCCAGGTGGTGAGGCAGTGTGGAGTACACTTGGGAAAAGGGAATAGTTTTCTGATGCCATATTTGTTATGCATTCTCCTGGCCACTTTCTAACTGCTCAGCAGCTACAGTTTGGACCACAAAAGCTTAAAGAAAGTAGAGAAATTCCACTGATAATCAGTGTGCTTTCTAGAGACATATTCTTAGAAGAAACAATGATGGGGGAGGGTGTGTGTGGCAAGTTACAAATGAACATCAGTGACTCTTTTAGAGTTGCACAAAATTAACAGAAATGAGATCTCTAGTTACTGAAGAGAATCTTCTCTACTGAGATAGCTATTAAAATAAAACAATCAGAGATTACGGCACATGAGAGTCTTTTTAATTGTTAATTTGCCCACTTCAAAATGACCGTACAGTGAAATCTCTGTCTTTTTAAATAACATTGTTTTCCTTAAAATTGGTTTCCCTTTTCAGCGTTATCTTTCTGAGAGCACTGTGGTGATATTGTTGGGAATTATCTATCCCACACTGAGGAGAGCCTATCTGAGGCTAACACAGTCCTTGCAAAGTGCAAGGTAATTAACCATTCTCCTCCCCCTATTTATCTTGATTTTTGCTTCCATCTAGTTGTTTTTCATGCTTGTAAAGTATAATTTGCATAAAGTTTTAGCACTTTCTTCCTACACAGCTTTCTGGTCTTTCTCTCCACATCACTGCAGTGAGCTGAGCGCGAATTATCCCAGAGCAAGGGTGGGTGAACTGTTCTGCCTGTGCACAGCAGCACTGAAGACAATGGAGCTCAGCATCTGCTACAACACAATTCTCACTTACAGAGACATTTTGTATGCTAATGAACCTGTGATGGCAAGACCAGACTTTTTGCTGCTAATTCTGGCAATACCTAACTCTGATGGGAACCTAATTTCCACCCACAAGGATCTTCAGTGTAAAGGAGTGAGCAAAGAATGATGCTGAGCAATGATGTGACTTTTCTCTTGGCTTCCCTTCTATGTTTTGCCCACAGCCAGGAAAACAGAGCCTCTAGACCAAAGCACTTGGCACCTGGTGTTTCCTTTCAAGTGTTTCTATAAGCAGGCTCCTTTCACCACTGAATTCCTCAACTGAACACCTCTTTAAAGCAGCCACTGCTTCTTTTGTAATTAAGCCACAAGGCACATCGGCATAGCCAGGAAACATTGACCTGCAAGCTAACTGGTGATGGTCAAGACTGAGCAGCTGCCATGACATGGCAATGTTTGAAATGAGTGGGAAGTGGCTTGGTTGCATTTTTTTTGTTGTTGCTTTAGGCAACATAAAACAAAGCAAACGCAGAGGTACAGTGAGGTTCAGGTACCTGTATTTACACACTCTGTATAACATGCAAATGATGACTCTGCCAAGTAGCTTTGCTGAAGGTTGAACACTCAGAGCAACTGTTCCTAGCCTGCTCTTAGCTCAGAGTCTGTGTCTTTCATTTTGGATGCAACAAAGGGCTGATGAGAGCCATAGTTTGTTTTTCCCAACTAGGTCAGCTGGTTTAATTAGATACTCTGTGTCTTCCTCCATGTCTTACTTCCCCAGGCTACTCAACTGTTTGAATAGATAATCCAAATTCCTAATAATTACAGCTACAATATTATATATTTTGCAGAGATAATTCTTTCAACTGAAAATTTAGAGCTGCTTGTATTAGTCCCATATCACTAGGCATAGCCAGGCTTTTCTTTTCTTACCTTCCTTGTGCCATTCACAGCTTTTCCCAGGACTGACGAAGCACCGGTCTGCAGAGGTGTCATTCAACACCACACCAGATGGGGTGGTGGGACCACTGTGGAGATTCATGTATTTTTGTTTCAAAACAGGTTATGGCAGTTTGACTGGTGGTGCAAGTTAATCTGATATTAGCCAGGTTTCAGCTGATTTAATAATGTTCATACACAAAGTTGGTTTAATTAACTTGGATTTACACCAGGGCGTAAGAGGGGACATGTCGGTTTGGTTATTAATCAAAGGAGTAGGAGCCAGCAGATCTATCTCTCCTCCCTTTCAAGCTCTCCAATAGATTAATGATGTGACCTTGGGCAGATCTCCAGGCATGTTTTTGCCTTGCTCTCCTTGGCCTGGATATAATCAATTTCTCAGAATAGATGCAATACTGAACTCACAGGCGTCTGTGAAACTTAATTCCCTGTGTGCGGAAAGGGTCTTGGCAGCTGTCAGAGAGTGCAGCTCCGTGGGAAGGGGCAGGGCTTACTTGTTGCCTGGTCCATCTTCTGGTGGAGCAATCTCTGTCAGGAGTCATAGGTGCTGCCATTCATCACAGCAGTGGCACCTGGCTCTGATCCTGAACTGAAGGTGCATGGAAGTGCGGTGGAGATGGTTGGCATGGTCCTAACCAAGAGTTTGCTCTCTGTTGTGTAATATAGATGGGAAGTCCATCCAATGGCTCGTTTTTATTTTTATTTGGGCTGAGGCAAAATGGTCCTCTTTGGGACACCAACCTTTTCCCTGTTTTGGCTCTGTGTGTGGAACAACTATAGCAATATGTCTGGGCAGTGAAATCGTTACTCTGCTAAGTTACATCAAGTGCTGCTCCTGCCATGGACACAGCTGGGCACAGCTGCCTGCCTCCCAGGTGCTAGAGTACTTCCTGCTGAAGGCCTGATCCCACACACCTCTCCATGTAGTCTTGTTGTCTTCATGTCTCCAAGTAGGGAAATGTAGTCTTGTTGACTTCTTGCCCAACACCATTTGGCCATCTGCTGTTGTTTTTAACTGATCAAGCCTTTCTGCATCTTCTTTTGACAGTCAATCCAGCATGAATGAAAGTCCTCCATAGTGATCTCTTAATTTTGTCCTGATGTGGTTTTTACTGGGTATTTCTTCTTCACATTTCCATTTCTGCTTATTGTTATTGTGATTTGGGCTCTTCAGTTTGTTTTTCTCAGACAAACCGTGGTTTCAAATGTAAGGGAAGGGACTCACAGGCTCATAGTAATTACAGTGGTTCTGTTAGGGTCTTATTTTGTTGTGCACAAGTACTGGGTCATGGATGTCTCTTTGAACCACCAGGAGTCCAGGGAGAAGAATTGTGGTGCCTTTTATTTTTTCCCCATCAGAACCAACAGTGATAAGGGATTCACATTTTTAATAGTCCACACTGGTCCAGCATGGGCTGCTTGATCAGAACTCCTCAATAAACCAGATACTCCAGCCTCATGCAGGGGCTCTCCAAAAGAGTGTAAAGTGAGAAGACTGAATATGACTTTCTGCTCAGAGCTCACTTATGGGTTTATTTAACAGATGGAGTTTGCACACAATTAACTAATTATGAGCAAAGTTAGCGCTTGTGGTGAAGAGCAGGCCTTCAAAAATAAGTACTTGGCTTCATTTGAAGGGCAAACACTTGACACTCAATGTGAACTTAAGCAGGAACTGACTTTCAAAGGGAGAATTGTCTGTCAGATTTAAGTCTACACACATATTCTCTTCAATATTTGGGATTCTAAGCTCTTTGAAGGTAGTCTCTTCACTTCCCCACAAAGCACTTTTTTGTTCACCTTCACAGCAATTTTCTCTCTTCCCTCTTCCCCTCACCCCCAATCCCCTTAATGTTACAAAAGAATTCGCTTCTGGGATGAGATTCTGCTTGCTGAGTTTCAGCCCCAAATTATATTTTAGAGATGACTTTGAAATTCCCTGTAAGTGTGCTCTCATTATTGGATATCTTTGATACAACTTTAAATACAGCTGTGCAGACATCGCTGCCATTAGTGCTAAGAAAATATAAAACCTACACAGAGAAAGCAAGAGTCAGAGCCAAAAAGCCCCTGTGATAGATAAAAGTAGGGGCATGTTTCAGATATGGGACCCCAGCTTTGTAAACATTATGAAGCTCTCTGAATTAGTCACTTCACACAATACTCTTACGGGAGTTTCAATCAGATTGTGTTTTGCAGGGGCTTATCCTGAATGGATTTAGCCTGGAGAAATCACCCTACTCAGAAGTGGGTTGTTTTTTTTTTTTTCTGACACTCCTCTCTCCTGCAGATCAGTACAGCAAAAGAAGAGAAGATGTCAAGCAAGAGCAGGTCAATCAAAGCAGCATTGTGCTCAATACAAAACACTCTTGAAGCGGGTTCACTATTAGTAAACCACATACTTTTTCAACAGGTTGGAGGACCAGTTCCCATCTGGGGGGAAACAGTGGTCATGTAAAGAGAATGTGGACATCACAACTGAGAGTAGAAACTCCCTGTCACTCATGTCTTTTCCAACAAGCCAAAGCCTTTTTGTATTTTTCAGACTGCTCAAACTTCTCTTCCCAGGGGTCAAGGAAAACAGGCTAAACTCAGAGGTGGGATTTACTGCCCCAAGACCTGTATCAGGATGAACAGTAACTCATCATCCCTCACCTCTGCAGATGGTAGCCCTGTGTATTTGGAAGTACGCACAAGTTTCCTATGCAGCTGGGGCAGAAGGGTGCAGCAGAAAACAGCCCATGCCTGCATGAGTCCTGCCAGAACTCGTGACAAACTCTGCTCTGCCTGGGACTGTGGGGGCTCTCCTGGGACAGGCTGCCAACACAGTAGATGAGCACCATCAAAAGACCAAGCAGTATCACCACCACAGTTTTTGTTTGTCATCACAGTTTTCCTTCAGAATGGAAACGGGAGGTTTGTGAGTTTACCCTTTTTTGCATACTATAGAACACTTCATGTATTATATAGCAATGTGAAACCATAGCCCTCACCATTTCAAAGTATCCTCGTATAAGAGGTGCTTTGAGATCATGATCTCAGCATGGAGAAGATGAAAAGTAGCAAACTTTGAAAGGTTTCTTATAGGGTTTTATGAATAGGGAATTATGAGTGGCAAATTGTTCCAGGAGGCTTAAAGATTCTGAGGTGTGCTTGTGCAAAAAGACCTGTCAAAAAATCAGAGTTCCTTTACGTGAAGCTCTTCTTGGCTGATTTGCTCTATCAACAGGGTATGTTGTACTGATCCTCAAGGAGCAGGAGGAGCTAAGTGTTTCTGAAATCCTCCTGCTGTGTCATTTTGAAAAGTGGTATTCATGTAATGTGTACCCTGGATCTCTTATCGTCAAGCCATTGTTCTGAATATTTCTGAAATCCTCATGCTGTGTTGTTTTGAGAATAGGTATTCAAGTACCACAGATTGCTTAGTGCTGAGCCATTTCTTTCTTGTGTCAGAGATGACAGAAAGAAGCAGATGACAATATGGCTGGCACTGGTGGCAAAAATGCTATTAAAACTCATCAGAGGCAGGATCCAGGGTCCCTTACTGAGATATTATTTGATCAATTGGGATGCACATGGATTAACAGGGAGATGATCCTGTCTTAACCAGCTGATACAATTTTTATTTTGAGGCAAGAGTGCAAAGAACCTGCAAGAGGCAGCTGGAGATATAATTTATGCAGGCTTCATTATGCTTTTGCAACATCAACAAATGCAAAAAGGCTAATGTGTGAGGTCAGCAGCATGGCACAGGGGGTGATGTGCTTGAATGGATGGAGGGGTGGCACACTATAGGCTACAGAGAGATCGTACTGCTTTGGTGTGACTTGAATGGGGGAGCAGAGAATTACATGGATGAGAACTGGACCAGACTTGTTACTCCTATTCACACTATTTATCTGAAGCCCAAAGAAGATGAAAACACTATAAAGCAAAAATATTTGCAGATAATGCAAAAATAGGGAGTGCTGCCACTACAAAGAAGCTACATGTGTGAATGGGAAGATGAATGACCTAGATAAAACTAAAGTAATGAGGAGCTGGACAGAACAGAGGACCAGACTCTGAAATATGATACTATACAGAAATGCAATTCAGGAAAATTTAGTTCATAGGTAGTAGAAGAAATTTGAAAGATTAAAACTGGTGCATGAATGTGTAGAAATTTATAGAGATCTTTGCAAATATTACATAGTGGGTTTAAGTTTCTATGAAATTATCCCCCTTCAGTACCGCACAGGCCATACCTGTACTATCATCCTAATTTCTGACCAACTGAGATTAAAGAATTGTTATACTGGTAGACAAAGATATAGCAAGAGCAAGCAGAATAATGCAGGGATGGGGGGGAAACTAGTAGTCCCAAATATACCAAAGAAATTAGGGCTGTACTCTTTTGAAAGAGAAGAATGAGAGGTGAGATCATTTTGCTCCGTGAAGATCTTGAGGGAATAGGAAGAATAGTTGATGCAAGACAGTTTGAATCTGTGTCAAATGCAAGAAGCAGAGGGCACAAATTAAAGTTTTGCATTATGTGGAGGGAGGTCCCGCAAGGAATTTAGTTTAGAATTCCTTTATGCAGGGAGCAGATAAAATACAAGATGCTGGAAAGTGCACTCTGCTATACGAAAAGCCCAATGGGAACACAAATTTTTACTGCTATGTTCCCCAAAGCCGCATCTTTGTCTGAAGAGTGCTTTAAAGACAGCACAATTCTTCTACAGAATACAGGAGAGGGCTATAAGAAAAAATAACCTATCTCATCCTCATGAGAATACTCAAAGTGTTTCTCCTGGCTTATTGGTAGCATTTTCGGAGAGACTGTATGTCTGAACCCTTTCGAAAATTTTGGCTGTGAAGGAATTGTTGCCTGGAAGAGTCAGTGAAGTGTCTTTGAAATTACACAGGACTGGAACTGAAATTATGAGAGCCCTTTGGGACGTAGGACTGAAAAGACTGAATTTCTGCTTTGACTTAGTTTTTGCAAGTTTGAAGGGATTAATAATACTGCAGCAGAGGAGATAAAAGCACATGACAAAGACTGTAAGACACAAATGAAATGTGTCATTATTTGAATGGCCCTAAAAGAAATTACTTGGACGCTACGTAAGAAAAGGATTTGTTTGGGATAGACCTGATTGTGCAATGGATGCTGATGAATTTACCTGTTCCTCTGGTACTTAGGTGAAGGGTGGATGAAAATCTGAAGTTTAATAACAGGAAAATCCTGAATTCCCCCATCTGCTCTTTTCCTTCCCTCTCTCCCCTACTGGTTAAGTGAAAGAAATCTGCAGAATATTGGCTTACTGAAAATAAACAAATTCATAACTTTTTACTCCACTAAACTGTGTCAAGATTTTTTATTTTTTTTTATGCAAACACTTGTAAAATATTTGAAAAAACAGTCTGACTCAAAGAAATGTGTTTGGCTTCTCTTCTGCCCCTTTTCATTAGGGGATCTGTGGGCTTCCAGCATTTGAAGGACTCCTTGACCTGTCAGTGACATCTGCTAACATATTACATCTCAGCCTTGCACACAAACTGCTTGCAAGACAGTCTGAATCCAAACCTCTGAAGCAGAGCAGCAGCTGTAAATGAGTCTTTCATACCAAATAGAAAAGAACTCACCCTATTACTGTACACATCCAAAAAATGTAGGCTGTAACCCTTTGATGTCTGCAACTTGATTTTCCCTTTCTTCCCTCAGTGCATGCACTGTCGAGCATCAGTTGCTGACACCAAGAGAATTGAATGCACAGAGAAAGACAAGCAGAAAGACACCTGATCCAGTCATTTACAGCATAGAGTATATACTGCTGTACAGTGAATTATTTTTACATAGGTAATTAATAATGGAGAAACAATGTAGTGACAGTGTAAGTCCCAGAGGAGAAAATTGTCAGCCTATTTATTCATTTATTCTTTGCTAACTAAATTGATGGGATAGTCTGATGCCTTTCTGGATTCCACATGGATGATGAAACTGCAAACAAGTTTCATTTAAATAACAGGCAAATCTTCCAATTAGTCAAAGCCTAATTCTTATGCCTTGAAATGATGAACTGCATGTACTGTGACCTCTGTCAGTTTGAAGGGGAAAAAGCTGTCGACCAAAAACCCAAGACATTGATCTGAACATTTTAGGCACCAATTCAAATACTTTAATCTAGTGTGATTTGCCAAGATTCTGTAACTGTCTTCTGGATTCCTAGGTTCATGTTAAATGGGATATCATTAATTCTTTCATATAAGCTCATCCTTTAACTGTTGGAGAGTTTAGTGTAACTAAAGCACAGTTCTCAAAGTATGTGGAAGATAGCACTGGATTCTGCTCACTAATGGCCATGTCCAGACTTCTGTGTGGTTTATACTTCCAGAAATTGCACCCTGCACAGCAGCCGAAACCCCAGTTTCAGTCAGGGAAGGGTTTTGATGGTAACGAAGTGTTACTAATCTAAAAAAAGATGAATGTCCAAAGACCACAAACAAAAAACAAATGGTCATGTCTGTCATGAGACAGGCATTTCTGTGGGAAAAAAGTGAGCTCCCAAAATGCATTTTTTAAGTAAAAAGCTCGCATTTTTTTTTTTTTTTCTTAACCTTTCTCTCAGATTTTGTCTACTTTTGCATGTTTATTTTTCTCATCTTAGTAAGTTAAGGAACATCTCTACTTCAATATTCTTGCATTTTTAAAATGCAAGCTGTTGGCTAGCACACATGGGGCAAAAACTCCCAGAGCACAGTGAGTAAAGAAGGATTTTTGCTATAACTAGCTACAGCTGAATCATGATAGATCATGCTATTTCATTGAATTTATCTTCTGAATATTAGATTTAAGAAGCTGTGTCATGTTGAAATATTGAAGTATCTCTGATGTAATCCACTGTAATCCATTGTAGGAAGTTTTGGGGGGGAGAGGGCAGTGAGAGAAAGGGCTGGCTGGTGTTAGATAACCAATAATCTGCACAAACTCTTGGAGCTGGCAGCAGAGCTGCAGTCTCTACACTACTTTCAGCCTGGGAGCAATTGACACTCTCTGTACCAGCTATTTGGCTGGAACTTAAATATATCACTTGGCACCGAGAGTCGATAAAAGCCCTGTTATTTTCTAGGCTGAGAGCTAAACGAGATTGTAGACTTCCTAAACCATTGCACAGTGCTTATAAGGAATTGTTGGTTTATCTGAAGTAATTTAATCAACCTGATCATTAGATGAATTTGTTACTTCCACACTTTATTCTAATTGTGTTTGCTCATATGCATATTACACTTTTGCCCAGTTATTTAGTTCTAATTAAGAAATTGGAAACAAGCATGCTGTGAATGCATCCCCGAAAGGATCTTCCTGAAATGGAGGAGTCTGCAGGGAAAACAAGCAGGACAGCAGGACTGGAAGGTGTTCTCCAGAGCCATCCTTGGAGACCACTGAAATCTAGGGCTGGAGCTGGAAAATCCACCATCCACTGAAAGCCTGGCATCTAAAGCCAATACATTTCCTCTCCTAAGTCTGTGTGGACTGCATATGTTCTGTGTTATTTGTAGAGAGATTGTTAATGTTTGAGACATAAACAGTGTTGAGAAGAATAGAGCACTTATTGTTAAACCAAAGGAATATGTCAAGGAGGCCTAACATGTGCCCCTTCACTGTACTTATTCTCTGGATCCTTTTCTTTCCATGTTCCCCTATTAAGTGCTCTTTGTGGCTACACTGTCCATCACATCCCACTTCACATCCAAGCTGGTGGATAAAGCAAGCCCTTGCTGCAGAGCAACACTAGAGCTCCTGGTATAAAGCTTTCACTGTGACAGCTGCAAATTCAATGCTTTTATAAGAGGAAAAAGTGTTTTTTATAGACTAGGTTTTTTAGAATGAAGTAAATAATAATCTTACTTTTGTTCTATTCAAGGACCTTTTATATGTGCTTGTTTTTTGTCATCTTCCTGAGTATGGTGATAGCCAGTAACTGTGAGACAGAATGAGTATTGTCATCTCTCTATTGCCAAGCCAGTAGCATTTTATGTGCCATGTAGTGAAGTAAGACTGGTGCTTGGCACAGCTTTGCAGTGCAGTGATCTTGTGTAGCTGCTGTCAGGAGTAAGGTGCTGACTTTGTAGGAAGCCAGACTAGAGTATGCACCATAGTATTTATGCAGGAACATATTACTAAATATGACCAAGAAAAGATATCCTAAAGTTTTAGAGTATGTACTTCTCCCGCACTTCTTTTGTATTGGGATGAAGTAGAAATCTTTTGTAACAAAAATCTGGATGCTACATATAGACATAGTCTTTGGAAATAGCATCTGGTCCTTGAGATGCTGTTATACAAAGCACTGGAGGAAGATGTACCCTTCCTCTTTGGGGTGAACCACCATGCAGGATGCCTGTGTCAGACAAAGGGCCTCAGACTCACTGGCTGGTAGGAGGGGCCAGGTCAGAGTTAGAGTAATGCTGTGTTGTTCTTGTCCACACTGGTGGATTATGAGTGTGCTCCCAGCCCTCTTTAGGCCTGTGTCACCTACTCCTCTGAAGTTATGCCCGGGTGAGGCTTGGAGGATGGAACTGGTGAGCATTTGTACTCATAGGCATAGATGAGGCTGTGTGAAACCAGGGAGGTGGGACAACGGGAGAGGGACCAGTGGGACCAATCATGCTTCTACTTCTGCTGCCCACTCAGGGCTGGAGAAGTGCCAGGGAAGCACCTAACAAGCCATGGTGTTGGCTGTGCTCTGCTGCATCACATACTGGGTCTCAGCCTCTTCTGAAGGAGCTCTTGCATTCTGAGTCATCTCATTCATGAGTCTTGCATTCTGAGAGGTCCTTAGTCACTGGAGCAGGGCTGGAGCTGCCTTATCTTGTACAGACATGAATTCCCTAGTATTGGACTGGTGGCTCTTGTTAGGAGGAAACTTTGGTCTCCTATTATCTTCCTTTGAACCATTTTGTGCCACTTGGAACTTGGATATTTGTTCCCATTAAACATTTTAATGTTGAATTTGTGGAAAAAACTCCTACTAGAAAATCTTCTGATCAAGTCAAGTTTCAGTCTTACTTATTCTACAAGCCTTCTCTGTTTTAGCAGATGCTGCTGTTTTTAAATGCCTCAGGGGACACTGTATTTTGAACTTTTTTAATTTGGAGAAAAATATGACTGTGGCAGGGAATGGTGTCCATCAGAGAGGAAGAGGTTATGTGGAAGCTGAAGCAGTGAAGTTCTCAGAGAAGCACAAGAAAAGAAAGACAACATGTAGTTCAAGAGCTCTGAAAAGGAAAGGGAAGATAAATTCATTAAAAAACTGAGTACACATTCAAAATAATTGAACTAAAATATACTCTGCATTACAGCATGAATTGTGCACCAGCCTCTTTGCATTTTAGTAAATTGAGAGCCTAAGGAGTTAATTTTTTTTCTGCCTTGTTTACTGTTTTTCTGCCCCACTGTGAGTTATTTTTTTAGTGTCAGATCTACATTGACACTTATATCAAAAAGCCTGTGATTTAACTTGATAGATCAGCTGCTGTGAGGGGGTAGGGGTGGGTAACTGACCCTACTATTGAGATATATGATGCTTATTTAGAGAAATGACATATATTCTTGATGAGATATACAGACACGAACTGCAAACTTCTGATTCAAGGTTACTTACAAAAAGAGTAGAAAAAGAAGCTGGCTTCTTTTTTTCTTTCTTTTTTTTTTGTTTTTTTTTTTTTTTTGTTCTGCCCTCCTTTCTTTTACTTAAGATAGAAAACAGAGAGTTTTTAACATTAGAAAGACTATATACTGAGGATGATTCAGATAATCTGTGATACCACTTGACACTTACATGGGAACAATTCAGCAGGGGTAATGGTTTTAGTTAGGTGGTTGTGGAATTTGGAGTTCTTGTTTATGTCTACACAAGTACAACTTCAGTTCATACAGAGGATGACACTCCTGAGATTAGGAAATTCTCCTCTGCTCCATGTAATATTTCAAAAAGATGATTTGTGGTAAATAATGCTCTCCTGATGTGTTTTTCTAATTCTAATTATTTGAAAAAGATTTAAGAAAGAGATCCATAAACTTCAATAATATCATAGGTGAAAAGTCAATGTTTCTTAACCCATGCCTGAAGATAGAGGAACATTGTTCAGTGTAGTTGGATGGAAATTCTGCATTATCTCTTTCAAGGGAAAGTGCTGATTTGCTGTAAGAATTTCAGAAAATGAGTGGCTTCATTTAAGTGAATTATTTGTTAATAAATCACAAGTGCAATAAGAAATATCTACTTTACCATGAACAAAATTATAAACATTGATTTTTTCAGTCAGAAACAACTTTTTCTTTTGTGCAGTAACGATAAACTAGGTCAAATGAAACATTTCATTTGAACACAATGGAAGTTTTGGCTGTTTCTTTTTGCAGAAAAAAAAATCCTTTGCCTCTGAAACTATTCTCTGATTCTATGAGATTTTATTTTTGAGGCTTCAAAAAAAATTTCAGTATCAAATCTTTATGGATATGAATGTTATTTGCTGCCTAGCCCTTCATTCTAACAATGTCTTGATAGCTCTCTCAGAAAGTTTACAAATAAGTAAATTTCTCTGCATTTCTTTGTGACAGAGAGAAATTTGGTAACCTGACTAGAGATCTATAATTTGTTGATTTTTTTTTTCCCACACAGTCTCCTTTGTGAAGAATTGCATGATGTTTAACTTAGTTTTCAATAGCAAAAAATAAAAAAGAAAACCCCACAAATGCTGGAAATATGCATCACAACTCTGCATGGTGGCTGAAAGAGTATGAAAATCTGTGATCCTGTCTGTTTTTCATTTGTGATTTTTCTGTATGTTATTTTTTCTTTTTGTCTATTTATGACTGTTCTTAAATGGCTCACATAAGAGGTCTTCTTCAAATCCCTTGCCTTTTACTAGACTAAAGACTCCTGACCATAGGAAAATGGATTATTTTGGGAGGAGTTCTTAAAGAACTGAAAATTGAAAACTAGACCATTAATCCTTAACATTGGGTGAAAATTCTTCACATTACTCTTTATTGTCTTAGTGTCATTGGAAATTAAGATAGGAGAATCATTCATGAAAAGTATCAAAAACAACCACAGCTGAAGAAAACAAATACAAAAAAAAAAAGAAAAAGATACCAGAAAACTAGAGTGATGAGCAATCTTCATCAGGCTCTGGGGTTTTGGTGAGACTACCTATGTAAATGAGGTACTGAGAATTTTTTTTCTGAAAGAACAGACTGTAAGAGCAGGGTTTTTTGTCTTCAGTTAGTCTGCACACTTACCCAAGCTGTGTGAAGAGATTTTGGCTTTTTTTGGTAGAACTTGGATGGACTTCTCCTGGTTGACCACCATCTCAAAAACTTGAAGAAAGCTCCTCAGGGAGAAGCAATCGAAAGAAACTTCTAGATACAATAGATGACTTGTGGATAGGCACTTCTGTTTATTTTGTTTCATTTTTTTCTCCCTTGCCATTAAGATGGTACATCCAATTGTATTATTTAGCTAGAAACAGTTGTTTTTCAGCAAGGAGTCATATGGTAATACTTCACTAATGAATTATGCAGCCATCACACCAGGACATTGGAGGGAGTAAGTCTGATGGCACTGTAGCTTTCCTATATGACTAAATGAAACCAGGGGACTTAGGTTCATGCTGCCTCCTGTAAATTTTACTCAGGCCATTTGCTCCTTTGCAGTTTCAATTGTAGCCCTACGGCTACCTACGGTTATTCATTAATAAGATACTTATAAATATGCAAGGACTTGAGAGGCACCTTCAATCTGTTAGCAACCCACCTGCAAGAACCTGTGATTAGGGCTGCTGTATTTCTAAAGGTGTCAGACCTGCTGAGCATGTGCACCCCAGTGGATGTGTGTTATCCATGACAAGATGACGACTGCAAACCCTAGGCAAATATAAAATAATCTTGAAATATGTCCAGAAAAAACAGAATGTGTCTGGGAAAACTCATTTATCCAAAGAGGCCCTAACAACAATGCTTTACTTTGGGAATTACGGGAAAAACCAGTAGTATTGCACTAGACTCTTGAATCCTGCCATTTCATGCAATGAGACAAAGAAGACTTGTGAATCAGACAAATGAATCACTGTTGTTATTTGTGAATTTGAACTGGTCTCATTAGCCACTGGTTAACAGGAAAGCACATGGCAATTTCCAGGAGAGTGACAGGTCCTACACCTAGACAGTGAAAACAAGGAAATGCCTTGGATTCTGTCTGTTTTGAATTTGGTATTTCTAAAAAATTAAAATAGTCCTTCAAAACTTGGCAGTAGCTTTTAATGTTCATTTTATCACCAAACTGCTGTTAATTGTGCCTGTTTAGAAGGTATGTATTATATCAGTGTAATGCTTCTGAACTTGCTTTGGATGTCCCTATTGTAGGCAATGCTGAATCTCAGGTTCGGTAGGTTGTATCTCAGTTTTGATATTTAAGTCCCCTTTACGATTCTTCAGCAGAATAGAAATTGGGCTTGTGATTTCTTCCACAGCACTTCTGCAATACAGTTTTTATTACAAATGATGCCACTTTAGGCAGGATAGACACAAGCAAACTGTAAGCTCAGAATTGCCCATTGTAATCAAATTGGCTATTTTCCAAACAATTCACAGTCTCTCTCCCAGTGTGACCTTTCAGAGCCCTGCACTCAGCAAAAGAGGGGTATATTACCTTTCATACACTAGTGTTCATTTTCAGAAGAAAGCCAGGATTATTGTTCAAATTCTGTACAATTACACCTGAGCACCTCATTGTTTTTGGGGGAATGGGGGGGGTACAGACAAAAGAGTTGGATTGACATTTGGTACAGAGATGTGTCTGGCCTTGCACACAGCAGGGCAGACACAGAAAACACTAAAAGCACACTCTGCAATAAATGTGTGACAAACTGAATGCTTAGAAAGAGATTGGATACTGCCCTATTTGTCTGGTTATTCTTGCCAAGCTGTGCTGATGCTTTCCAGAGGTGTAATTGGACATAATGCATATGTTGAGCAGGCAGTGGGGGCAGGTGGGACAAAGAGGATAACTTATTTTAGGTGTTGCCTAAACAGGTAAAAAAGCAAATGAGATCTGGAGTTAGGGATCCTTTAAGTTGGGGCATTTGAGCTCTAGACTGTTTCCCACTTTCCTGTTTTCTCCCCCCAGTGTTATAGCTGCTCTTAGAAACCTTTGGGTTGATATAAATACTTTAGGAAAAATCCAAACAGCAAAAGATTGTCCAGCAGAAAATTATTTACATGAAAACTCCTGCCTAAGCATAATTTTTCCTGAGATGACATCTGCTTTGAAAATACAACACAATTTCATCTCAGATGTAAAACTAACATCCTTTCCCCCTTTTTTTTTTTTTTTTTTTCTGACACCAGGAGATGCATAACTTACTGACAGAATGTGGTTGATAGCTGTATCAGACAATCTTAAATAGTCTATAAATCTATGTACAATGTAAAATAGCATTGATTTATGTAATTGGGAATTTTTAACAATACAATTTTGTGTAACTATGTTTGTTTTTCCCTATTCAGAACCATTTTTACTGTGAATCTGAAAGCAGTCTGATTTTACAGAGCCACTATGTATTCCATCCTCGTGCTTCCCTGGAGTATAAGTTATGATATATCAGCATTGTCTTTGAGGTCTACCAAATCTGTGGATGTGCAATACGCTGAAGTGTGGAGATGGAATGAAGTTGAAAGGATTCATGAATAAAATGTAAGCGGGTGATACTTCAAACTAAAGCACAAATACTGCATTGTCTAAATTGGAAGAAATATCTCCTTTTGCTCAAGTAGGAACAGTAGCAGTAACAAAAAGCCAGGATTATTGTGGCCTTTGGTCTGGGACTCAGCTGTTATCTGAGAGTGGCACACAGAGCTGCTGGAATACTTTCTTTCCGCATGATGGTTGTAGATGAACTTTGGTGAAGAAAGTAAATACTGTACTGGGTCTATAGAGAGTCTTACAGATCTGTGTGAGAAACTTTGCCATCTTTAAGCAATTCCCCCACAACCTGCAGCACCTACTGAAATAAATAAGGCTTTCAATCAAAAATTAATGATAAATGGAAGGAGCTATTCTGCCCCTGACATTGTCAATTCTCTCTTCCTTTTCAGGAACCTGATTATTCATACTTAGTATATAAACATACTGCATGAGGTAAATAGGTACCAAGGCTAGTGCTGGTTTTGAACATAGATCATCATTTTACTTACTCCCTTACATCATTTAACTCTGCTCTGGTGACCCTGGGACCTGGTAATACACACTGCAACCAATAACCATAACTCCATGATCCGTATAGAATACGTGAAGGATGGTGGCAAGTATGTAATTTATTGCCTTCTGTAGTGCTGTGTTATTATTATGTGACTGTTATAGCATTCATAGTTTGACAGATTCCTATTAGCCAGTCAGTCAGAGTATGTAGTGTATTATTTTACCAATACCTGATGCATATCAATAAAGTGGGTGAACACTGCTATAAAAGAACAGCTGAATTGGCTTGGATGTTGTAATCTCCCATTTTGAGTTCTCACCTGAAACATCAGTTTAAGCTGACTGATACTTTCGTAAGGCTCAGAAAAGTCTAGGTAACTTTCTTCCATCTTTGTCCTGAATCCTTGAAAAGAAATGTCAAAACATTACAAGAGTTTATTTTTACTGTACTACCATTCCAGGAGAAGCAAAATTCATGAAAAGTGTACTGTGAGACAACCTGTTCTCACAAGATTTCCAGCCCATTAACTCAAGAATCAGATTGTTTGGATTAGGTTTGCACAAACAACTAAGCTTTTCAGGTGCTTATCCAAAAGGCATTGAACCAAATCTTTTGAGGTTTCCCCACATGCTTAATATATTATGCAAATATTTACTATGTGCAGAGAGGAGAACAAGATGGGAAAAATCTCCTTGTCCAGGACAAGCAGAACTAGTTATTGCTGGATGAGATTTCATGATTTCTGCTGGCTGGACAAAAACATCAAGAAGAAGAGAAAGCACAGACAGAAAGTGTCACAGGACTGAGGGTGACAGAGGAAGCCTGAAGCTTGAAAGTAGTGAGTTGCTGGAAGGTGGGGAGAGAAGATAGAGCTTTCATATAGCCATGGAACAGTCTCTCATATTATAAGGAATACAGAGAAAAGGAAGGAGCTAAGAAAAGGATAGGAGCAGGGATAGCTGTGATTCTGGAGAGAGGAGCTGGATAATACAACCCTGTGCCTGCATATGGCCAGAGCTCAGGTCACAGCTAGGTGGTCTCATGGGGGCCACAGCAGAGCTGTGCTTGGGGGTGTCAGTCCTGCAGAGGACACATGCTGCTGCTGTTCTCCTGGGGCAGAAGAGCTGCCTGGAGACTGCTACATCCCTGCTTGTACACTTCATCCTCCTGCATTTCTAAGAGACAAAGCTTAGATCAGCCAGTGACGATTATTTCAGGATTGTGAAGTATAATATTCTGATTAGATGAAATACATCTAAAAAGTATCGATCAAAATTTAAGAAAATAAATAGGAAACAATGCAACTTATTCAGATTTTTTTTTCTGTTATTTCCATTGCGCAGGCGACCTGACACAACACGTTGTATGTAATTCAACCATGCTGTCAGTTTTTACTAGGAATGTAATCAATATGTTCTTACAAATTTTAATTAAGGTCTCTGAAACAAAACACTTGTTATTACATAGATTCTTACCTAATGCTTTACAGCAGTATGTTAACAAGCTGATAGGAAAGTGTAAATCTTTAAGAAGAAACAGTCTGACTGTGAAGAGACGGTGATTTCTGCCTCACCCAAAGTATGGCTGGCAGTAGCATAGACAGAAGGGACTGTGTGTAAGTTAGTCCTACTGCTCCTGCTCCTGAGGAGTAATATAAATGTAAAGTATCAGCTGATCTGTGTCCCTTCACAATTTCATTAATGGTCAAGCAAATAAAATATGATACTTTGTGTTAGTTTATGAGGACCTGCTGAGAAAAGAAGATGTAATCACCAAGAGTTGCAGAGAGGCCCTTTTTTGACATGACTAAAGGAAATTTCTGCAGACACTCAAACTGCAGGTGGAAAAGAACAGAATTGTATGAAGTCATGGGAGGGAGTCAAACTTCTGCTTGCAATTCTGTTTAGCTGACCTGAGCTAAAACACAGGGTAAGCTTCTCTCCACCTAGCTTTAGACGTTTATATGGTAATAATTTAAGGATTACCTTCGCTGTAGGATTTGTTTGTACTCTAGATGTAGAGTAGAAGTAGAAAGAAAAAGGCATTTTTTGAGACAGATATTTTTTACTGGTTTTAGGTGTAGGATAAGTTGATTTGGGACCTCATAGATATTCGCATAAATGAATATAAGGTTCAGCAAAAGTGACTACACATGGTGATGTCTAATCAGAAGAATATTTCCCTCTCCCTCATCAATGAGGTTAGCATTTTATTCACTGTATCTTGCATCAGCTATGGTATCACGATATCTTTTGCATGAAGGTACTCAAATTTTTGAAATAGACTGACAAGATATCCTTTGTTTTCTGGTCAGCTTAACAAGCTGCCCAAGGAAGTGGTGGAATCACCATCTGTGGAAGTGTTAAAAAAATGTGTGGATATAACACTTGAGGATATGGTTTAGTGGTGCACATGGTGTGCTAGGTTAATGGATGGACTCAATGATCTTACAGGTGTGTTCCAACCTTAACTGGTCTATGAATTGATGATTCTGTTATTTTTCATAAGCTTTATAACCTTGGGTAACTGGTAGAAAACGTGCAGGTTACCATGTCTTTTTCCACAGAGTTTAAAAATGTCTTTGGGGAGAACATGCATGGGATGTTCCTCTACATAATTTTCTTCCACATCTGTGATACCAATCAAAACATTATTACTCGGTGGCACACCACTGGGTTTGCATTTTGATCCCCCTCTAGGCTAAGAGGATATCACTAAGGGGATATGTGGAAAGAAGAGTGGAAGATCATTATCATGGTGTCTCCAGTGAATCCACATGCAAGACGGGGCATGCTGTCCTGTGGGACGATGCTGTCAATGGGACTGGTGGTGCCACTCCAGGGAGGCTGCCCTTCCATAGACATGGTGGCTCACAGGCATTACTTTCAGAAAGGATTTCAGCACAGACAACCTACTGGAGTAGCTTTTCAGGGTCCCTGGTAATCCTGTACATGGGGTGGCTTCAGTGACAGCTCTGCTATTTTTATGGGGCTTACTGTGTTCTAGCTGTCTGTTCTGCAGCTGCCCCTCCACAGACAGCCAAGACAGAGCCTTCAACAGTGAGCTAGGTAGCTCACATGTGTGCAGTGCTTTAGACAAAGAAGGTGGACAGACTTTAAAGTATTAACATTTGTCCCAGTGATGTGCAATTAAAATTGAGTGTGCCTCACAAAGCACAAGCCCACAGTAAATAGAAAGGGGCCTGCTTCATCATCAAATGAAGTCTTCCAAAATCTCAGAAAAACACATATTATAATATTACCATTATAGAAAGAACCATCTCCATCTTAAAAGTATGATCTGCTGTTTCCACTCCTCCCCTTTTTATTTTTTTTTCATTTTTGCACAGAAAGTGCAGGTGCCTGTAAAGAGTCATCAGAAAGTGCAGTTACTCAGAAAATTTTCCACTTCTAGCTCAGGATCCCTAAATGTCACTATTTCTGAGTGCTTAGAAGAGTTTTCAGGTCTGGGTAAACTCTATCTGGAAGCACATAATTAAAGCAGCCTTATATCATACATCAAATATCCTCAGTCAAACAGCAGATATTTCTCCTCTCACAATTTTTTACTGACCATTTTATTCAACTCCATCACTTTATCCACTCAGCACTAGGCTTTTGAGTTTATCTTTGAAGATAGCTTGACCTCTTCTCTGACTGCGTGCAGATGCTAATTTAGGATTAGTTAATGCTGAGGCTAAGTATCTGTTTGTAGATACTGTAATATTTAACACAGATATCTAGAGAAGGTCTCTGATTCTTGCCCTTTTTCATTTAGTACTCTTCATAAATGTTGAGGAAACCAAGAATGGAGAAACTGAATCTAGATTGTTTGGTCTTCATCATAAAGATTAATGTTTCAACCAAGCCAGAACTGGTGCACAGAAATAAGCTGGTACTTAATTTCTTGTTACTATTTAAAAAATATATGTATTAGATCTAAAGAAAGCTTCTTCCTCTGTGTGGAAACATGCACCTCAAAAGTGAAAACTAAAAAATGTAGTTTTCTCCAAAATCGTTCTTTATACTTTTCTACCCCCAAGAAATTTTCTGTGCTGAACAGCTCAGCTAAAAGTGGAACTTTGTTTTTGTTGAAGAAGCCAGCAATATTTATTCTGAATCAGTACAACAGCCCTCTTCTCATGGGAAACATTCAGGGCCAAATGTCATGTCCATGATACGTTGCTGAGTAGAAATTACAGGGCTGTGGCTCACATAGCATACCCTTTCCACTAACCAAAATGAAACGTGTCATTGTGGAAGGATAAATGGCAATCTTTGGCTGTCATGCACTAGGATCTTATTATAGACACAGAGAT
This sequence comes from Cyanistes caeruleus, assembly GCF_971803275.1. Lineage (NCBI taxonomy): Eukaryota > Metazoa > Chordata > Aves > Passeriformes > Paridae > Cyanistes > Cyanistes caeruleus. The sequence continues at coordinate 59,992,409 of NC_141702.1, read as the reverse complement.
AATGAAACTAATGTATCCTGAGGCAGTGTTGCTTAAAAGAGTATCAGAACAGGAGAATGTGCGCTGAATTTCATTTACTGAGACTTCTTCTGACGTGTTTGGGGCTAAATTTTGGTGAACTACATAGAGCCTTAGTCCTTCAGAAGTGAAGTGGTGTTTGGACAGCTGGAAAAAGGATAAGTCTGCATGGGGTTTGCTCACCTATTTCTGAAGTTTTTTTTTCTGTCAGGAAATCTATGCATGCTTATGTGACCCTTTTTATCATCAATCAGTCCTTCACTGAGATAAACACAGTAGAAGCTAGTTTGTGAGGAATTGAACCCCATACAAGTTTTCCACAAAATGATTATATCTGTTAAGCAAGTGGTAGAGAGGATGGCAACAGCTGATCCAGAAACATATAAGGTCAACTGATGCAATTTTTGAGGATGATCAGATGTGACAGAAATGAAGCTCCTCTTATAACTTATCAAGAGTACATGTGTTTGGTTTTAGATACATTCTTGGTCATGAGATACTGCCTCATGCGTCTTCCCTCCTGGTAGGTCACTGTGCCAGTGAGGACACCTGCATTTATTTCATGACTTCATGTGCAAGTGATCTATAGGCTGGACTTCAGTGTCTGAGTGGGCACACCATCTCTGTCCAGCAGCTGAAATAACCTATTGTAATGTACAGGAAGCATGTTAATCCTCATAATTAGCACAATTCTGGGGTCAATACAGGTGGGGATATTTAAAACGCCTTTTAATTTTATCCGTGATATTTTCTTCATTTTCTCTCCACCTTTATTTCCTCTCACAGTAGCTACTGTGAGAGTAGCTACGATACTCAGCATAACTTCCTCCTCATGCTTCAAATGCTGTGGTGTCACTGACAGTTGTAAAGGGAACAAAATAATCTGAAAGAAAAATTTTGATATGGAAAAGCTGTCTTAAGAGGTTCTTTTTTTTTTTTTTTAATTATTTTTAATCCAGGAAAATACCTTGAGACATTTAGAAGGGGACACACCTTATTCTGTTGAAACTTTGATGTTTCTGTGATCCCAAGAGTTTTTTGAAAAACTGTATAAAACCCCATGCTGATTGGTTTACATGGCATTTAATATCTACATTAAGTTGCTACTCAGAATCATCATCAAGGACTGGATGCTATTTTGCTGGGCACACTTCAAATATATAAAAGGTGACTCCTGTCTTCAGAGTTTAAGCTTTCAATCTGACTGGGTTACTAGCATGTTATAACAGTCTTGTCTCTGGCATGCTGATTTGTGGCCTTGATCAAATCACTTAGCCTTTTACTTGCTTAAAAAAAAACTACTCCTGCACTTGAATGCATGATAAGTCAATAGAGTCACTCACATATGCAGAGGAAGTGTGTAGGACTGAAAACTCCGGCCATGCAAATAACATCCCCTTCCTGAGGAGCCTATTCTGCTTTGCCTCCTGGCTGAGCTGCTTGGGTAAGAGCTTTTTCAACCATTTATATCGAAATGAGTCATTCTAAAGCTCTCCACCTCTGAACCCCAGTATTTAAGCTACCTGGTCTCTTTGGGTTGATTCAGATTTGGGAGAATGCATAAAGATGAGTTCAAGTAGCATATCTGACTGGGTGACAGGCTCGATTAGATGGATGTCAGCAAGGCTGGAGCAGACTGAGCTTTGAAGTCAGCCTATAGATACCTAAAGAGTCTCACTAAGACATACTGCCTTAATCCTTTTATTTCTGGGGTCTGAGCTACATTCTTGGCACTGAAAACTGGAGTATGCTGCTTCTTGTTTGTGCAGACTGATACCCTTAAAAATTTCACTGACTCTTCCAGATGAAAGGTCAAAACTGGCCTACTGCTGTCATCTCTATGCTGTTTTTAAAAGAGATTTCAAGAAAGGAGGATATTTGGCTAGAGGTGAGGAGCAGAAGGAAGGATTGGAAACATAAGGAGCAAAAAGTATTTGGTTTGAGTAGCAAATGCTCACCTAGAATGAGCAGCAGTAGAAATGGCAATTATGGAAGGCAATCTTATATTTGATGAGGAAGGAACATATGTGATGGGAAGATGTGAGCCATGGAGCAGATCAGATGACTGCAGCAGCTGAGCTGTGAATAAGATGGAGTTGAGGAAGAAAGCTGCTGGGAATCCTAGGTGGAGGAAAATACAGTGTCAGAACTCTGGAGGAGTCTCTGGGTGAGAACGCATAAACATTTAGAAATGGGAGAAGAAAAGATGGAAGAGAAATCAGTGAGCACTTGGATGTGGGAAAGAGTAAGAATACTATAGTAAGTAAAAACCCCCTTTGCTTCTTTAGGAAAGGCTTCTCATAAATATACTTGTCCACAGAGTTGATAGCTACTTACATATTTTATCTCTGTGTTTTACAGTGTTTGCCTTGTAATCCATTTTTCTTCACAACCCAGTGAAGACCTGACTTCTGCAGTTCAACATAGTTTGAAAGAGGCCTCTGAGGACAAAGGCTAAAAGCATCTCCTATGAATTTCAGCACAATATATACTTGTAGGCAACTCTCATCCTTCACAGATATTTGTGTAATTGCAGTTATTTATTAATCTGAAATGTAAAGTGTCCAAGAAGACATTGGACATTGGCAATTTAAGCTGTTCTCTCAACCTTCCCTGAAGGTTCATCCAAAATAGACCCTGAATGTTTGTCATTTGTCAAGGATTCAATAATTGGCAGGAAAGGATGGCTTTGGGCACATATGTTCCTTCCCTCCCTCTCCCTCCCAAGTATTATGATCTTGTTTAGCTTTGTACTGTCATGTCAGCTTCTTCTGTACTTGCTAGGGTTCATCTCGTATCTTGTGATGGCGCTGCAGAAGGTATTCTTGTCACCTTGAGCATTTTCCACTCTTTCCTCATGCTGACTGCTGTTTCCATGGAAGTCTGTGATGTGTTTTATTCAGAGTATAATTTGTAGAATGTTTGCTTAGAACAGAGGAAGGGAAAAATAACTTTTTCAAGGCACAGTGAAAGAAAATATACTCTAAATTAAAAAAAAAGTCACCCTCACTCTTAACCTTAATCCTCAGCTCTACTGTATCCCAAATTAATACCATTCTGTTTAGGACTGAAGTGTTCAATGACAACACGAAGGAAAACATGTCAGGTCTCAAACCCAGAACATCAAATATTTCCACTTTTCCTAATTATCACCCAGCCTTACCAAAAAACAGATGGAACCATTTTCAAAGCTTTGTGTGTGCGCCTGTGTGTGTGCATATGTATATCTGTCTTACGAATGGCTAATTCAAATCAAACTTGGGATTCTAGTCAAGACAACAGCTTCACTGCCTGAACCAGCTTGTTTCTGTACACTGATCATTACCAAAAAGAACTGCAATCAAGTTGCATTCAACTCCAAAGAAAAAGAATAAACCCCACACTTTCCAATAACAGCCCACTATGCCATACTTGCCTGTGTAACAAACATATGGAGTGGCACATACTCTGGACTTGATTCTGATTGAAATTTCACAACTAACTCCAGCATCTGTAGCTTGACTAATGCAGCTAAAAGCTCAACCAACCTCTTTCTTTTCCCCTTACTCTTATTACAGGGCTACAGGGTGCAACTTTGTGCACAACAGGCAGAGAGATCCATCTGCTTATGCAGGTATGTGCAGCACAAGATACAGGAGCCCAGGAGCACCACCGTACTCCACATCCTCACAAGCTGTAGTGGATTATCCAAAAGACAGTGCTGCCTACATCCATTCCTTCAGCTCAGCCATGCTGAGAGTGTTTTAAATATTGCAGAAGAATAAATCTGGTCTTTTCCAAGACCTTGCAGTGTTGTTCATTACTATGAAGTGTCAGGAATTCAAAGGGAGAAACACATGAGAAAAAAAGTAGGTGCCTCCAGCTTGCAGTAGCAGTGCTGCTAATTGGGACACTTGCAAAACAATGTCATATGTGTCATTGACTTTTACTAACCACCAGAAACACCTCCAGAAAAAATATTAGATGCTAATCTGACTTTTTCCCCCCTGGCTTACAGCTGCTTTATCGTAGCTGCCTCTCTTATCCCTCAGAATGGATATTGTCCAGAAGTATTTACAAACAAAAATGATCTTCTAGGACCCCTCACACTGGGACACAGGTGTTAAGGGAAAAAAGCCAAAGGAATCCCAGATGCAATGGAATGAACAGTTAAAAGGCAGTAACATATGTGCTTCTCTGCCTTTCTCCAACTGGGTGACACACTAATAGGTTTCTTATTCTGCTTTCTTCTGCTAAGAGACTGGAAGACATATGTCAGTTTTCCACCTTAACTGTGCATTTTCTAGTTTGTTTGGATTTATGTCATAACCTTAATGGGATTTAAATGGAATTTTTGTATGTGAATAATACTCTGCATTAATGCAAGAACTTTAGGTTGCTGTGCTACCAGCTTGATTTGCATAAAGGTTTTTAAATATGAAAGAAGAATAGCCAGGCTATTGTAGATGGCAACGTGGAAAAAAACCCCACACTGGCATAATAGTAAGAGGAGAAGACAACACTCCCAAAACATTGGCTTGTGAAAGGCTTTTAGGTACAACTCTCTGACTTTTAGGTACAACTGGGTATGAGAGAAGAGCCCAGAGGTCATGCTAGCTATGAATATTTAGTTGCTGGAGGGTCTAGGTTGGATTAAATGGCGAAGCTGGAAGGTCAATGCCATAGGTTTATACTTTCTCATAAAACATTTTCTGTTCTAGTGTCCTCTCTGTGTTCTGTAGATGCAAATTTTGTGTCAATGCATAGCTCACATGATGTTACACACACCCCACATACTGGAGTGCAGAAGTGTCTGTTTCCTTTAAGTATGATGTAGATTTTGAGATATCATCTTTTAACAATAAACGCAATTAGGTGTCTCACATTGAAAAGGGTGCCATTATGCAATTACACATTGTATATGTTTAATATATGTTCTATTGTCCTATTTCCAAGTCCTTGTTTACCCTTGAGTATATCAAGTAGGAGAATATTTGTTCCTTTGGTATTGTTATTTCTTTAGAACATGAATCTGGGACACAGAGAATTCTGAAGATTCTTCTCGACAATTTTTTGGGAGCAGCACTGCCTCTCTTACTCTTAGTTCTTTGCCTTAAACCATTGCCTTTATCCTCCATTTGGTTTTCCAAGCCTCAGCTGTGTGTGAGCAGTTCTGAGTTACTGATGGTTGTGCAGTCAGGGAACTTTCCTGCTGGCATGTTATTCATTCTTAGTGTACCATTATTATTTTTAAATGAATTATGTATATAACACATTTGGTGTACAGACGACTCTGCATGTGAATAATAAAGTACAGTTTTTGCTCAAAAGAGCTGACAGTCTAAGGGATTGATCCAGTAAACACTTATTCATGGGTGATTTGCTTAGCCTACTGTTGTGAGTAATCTGTTGATCTGCCCCAAACTAATTAGATAATTTGATGAAAAAACAATAGGGCATACTAGGTAGTGCAGGAGGGAAGGGATGAAACACAACAGTACATGGAGGCCTAGGAACAAAGAGGATAAACACAGGTTGGTTTGGATTTGATTAATTTCTCTGTGGCAGTGTCTGCTTGGAAATGCTGTAAAGGATGGAGCCTAGGCCCTGGAATGAAATGTCATGTTTGCTCCAAGCCTTAAACTTTGGTTTGGTTCCCATGTGCCCTCATGGGAGGCAATAGCCTTGTCTTGACCTATTTTTTTTTTTTTTTTTTTTTTTTTGGCTCTATCTCTGCAGTCAGTTCCAGAGGAATCTTCTCAATGTTTTTTTAAGAGTAAGTGAGACTGACTATACACACACAGGTCAGAAGAGTGTTGGAGTAGGCTGAGTGAAACCATTGCTGGCAATTGGCAATGGCAAGGATGGTCAGTGGCTCAGTTCTGGAGAATGAGTTAGTTCCTTGCCCATGGGGAACAGAACCGCAGCAGCCAGGTATGTATATGACTCTCATGCAAAAAACAGCTTTATCATGGGATAACACTACTTTGGAGTTGAGAACAGGCTCTTTATCTCATGCAGAAGCAGAATATGCAGTGCCGGTCTGCCAGAACACTGGTCTTGTGTCCTTTCCAGGGATTCCTGCAGGGCAGGGGGATCAAGCACTGAACTTGTGAGATTTCATGTGTTGTTACAAATGAGTTTAAAGCACTTTATCCAGGCTGAAGCCTGGAAAATCACTTTTTTTGTTTGAGTGTGGTTAATTTCTGTTGAATAATAACCTTTAGTTTGTACCTAAAGGTCCTGTCTGCACTGCTGTAAGTGTAGCTTGGACTTGCAGAGGCTTTGTTTGTGTGGGTTCTGCATTTAAAAGCTGTAGTAAGGTATGAAGACCATGGAAGAAAGGAACCAAACCCAAACCCATGCATTTTTGTCTGGGAGGGGACCCATGGTAGGTTATCAGAGGAGCTGGGGCAGTGAAGGGCAGAATGGAAGCATCTGTGACTGGCTTTGGAGGTTGTGGCTGATGGAGCTGTTAACATCTGCTTTCAAGCACCCTTGAAGCAGTTTCCTGGAACCTGGCTCCTGTTTGCATTTTCTGTGGGATCTAAGCTAAAGGATCTTGACAAGAAAAGTCCACTTATAATTATGGACAAAATGATTGTATCAAATGATTATCCAAGATGCTCATTTCACCACCTGGTGTTGTTTGCAGCATGGAAAGGGTCACAGGTGGCTCAGAAGAAGTAACGTGGTATTTATGCAGCTGACCACTGTGCTGGAAAAGGGATAGATGTATTTCACTAAGTTGGTCCCAGATGGAAAACTTTTCTTTAATGCAGAAGCAGATCAATTCTATTCTTACCCTAATAAGAAGTAAGGAGAAGTAGAAGTGAGTGGGAAAATGAAGCAAAATATGAGAAAACATCAAGGTCTTCTGCAAAATAGAATATTGATTGTAAAAATCCCAAAACAAAACTTGCTTGTTGTCTTAAGTTTTCTCTCATGTCCAGTTATATGAAAATATTTCTTCCTGCTCTTACATCAAATTAAACTAAAACTTCCCAATACAGAAAAGCATTTAGTTTCCTTTGATTTTTTTTTTTAGCAGGAAATGTATATCTCTCAAAATCTGCAGGGATAAAAGTTTAATTATGTCTTAGTTGCTTGCTGTGATTTTGAAATCAGTGCTTTAGTTTGAATAAGCACTTGGTGGGTTATAAAATGACATGATGAGTATTTCTATTTCTCATGTTAAAATCTAGGTTTTGTAAGGTAATTGACAATAATAGAGTTGACACTGGATTAACAGTTTTGACCTGAAGTTGATATCAAGAAGGTATTTCTTTAAGGAATGAATGAATGATTTTTTTTTAAAAAGGACCATACTGTGGGAGAAAATATACCTGCAGCAGTAAGGATTCATCCACTCATGTTTTGCATGACAATCAAGCTGCAGATAAAGATATGTGAACAAGCTAAAACCCAGACAAGCACTTTTTATCTTGGCAGAATTTTATGAAGACTAGGTTGTTGGACTGCATGGAAATAAACTATAAAAAAACTGAAACAGAAATAAAAGTTTAGACAGATCATGTGAACAGTCCTAAAAAGAGTAGTCTTGACTCCATGATGAAAATGATGGATGGGACTGGAGGTCAGCACTGAAATGCTGGGGAGTTTCTGGACCATGCCAGGGTGAGGGACAGAATGCAGGGACAGCTCTGAGGAGAGATAGTGTCATTGCTAATGGGTGGTGGTTGGGCAGATAAAACGAGGCCTGATGCAGGTGACTTGGGTAGAAACTGGCTGGGGGAGTCTTGGTGGAGCTTGCTGCTTGGCATAGAATTAATTGATGGCAGGATCTGTCACTAGAAATGTTCTTGTTTTGTGGCCTCCCGACTGGGGCCAATATGGTCCGTAGTTTAGAGTATATGTGTTTGTGTTTCTGCCATGTCACATGAGAGGATTGTTCCACAGTGTACCCACATCCTGCAGAGTGCCTCCACTTCTAATGCCAAATCTGCAGAAAACTAATTAACAAGTCTTTCTCTGAATGTCAATGTTTTAAAAGATGCTTCTGGGCTTGTGAATAGGCCACTTCTATTGCCTCCCTTACAGATACCCTCCTCTGGGAGACAGGAATAGGAATGAGTGTGTTCAGAAAGGTTTTTTTTATCCTGAGAGATGGTATTTCCATGTCACAAATCAGACAAAATTTTTCCCTGTGAGTTTCCAGCGTCCTTTCAGCCCTGGACATAGCTAATAATGTACTTTAAAGATGGAAATAATCTCTATGACTCCAGAATCTAAAAACCAGAGTCTCTAGGAATGAAATTAGGAACCATTGCCCAGAAAGGATGAGAACTGTACCACGCTCTGCAAGTCTTGTCCCAGCTCCAGATAAAAACTGGAGAAATGCATGGGCTCTGCATGCCCTGGCACAGCCGTTTGGTTTGTCTCTGATTCTTTATCACAGTAACTGGTGTTTACTGCGTTCCTTCCTATGATATGGGTTGTCTCAGAGAGACTGGGAAATGCAAAGATCGAAGGCTGGGACTTGCTTTTGACCAGAAAGCTTTTAGAGTTAAGCTTCCTGCTGGGCAATCCTGATATATGAAGAATCAATTGTGCTAACTGCTTTAGGGAAAAATATCTAATCACTGCCTCAAAATATTTCCCTCTTGGCTGTGTTAGAGCCTTTCTTGTAAAAACTGAGGGGTTAAACAGGAGGGTGAGCAAGATAGTAGCACTCTAAACATTTTAAAGAGAAGAGTTGCTTGCTGTTTGTGGTAAATGCTGTAATACTTTTCTCAGATCTCTGTAACTCACTCTTCTACAACACAAACGAATTCAAATCCATCTCTGCTAGATGGAAACCAGTTTCCCTGTAATGTCCTGTGTGTCTGATCTTCAGTTTATTTATATAAACAGATTTCTTGCATCTTCTGTTTTGATCTTTAAGATTCACTGACAACCACTTACTTAATGAGTGTGTATGAGCCATGTAGCACAACATTCATGGTGGGCTGATCCTTATGCTAGCAGTCAGTCTGGTGTGTGTGTTTCCATCCTACCCCCTCAGACAAAGTAAATGATAACAACAGGGAAGTCCCAAATGCCCTTTTATTAAAGCATATTTATTTGCTGTTTTAAAATATTGTTTTACAAGAACAGCTTTAGGGTTTATTTGGTGGTGGTTTTTTTTTGGTTTTTTTAGTTTGTTTTTTTTTAAGGGGTTTGACAAAGATGATAGCAATGAAATTAGTAGAAATAAGAAAGAGTGCTGTGGGATCCCAGGGCTGTGGGAGTCAGCCAACCTGAGGTAACCATAGACTTAAGGCTGTGGGAAAAACCTTGCTAGTTAGGGTGAGGAGAAATGGTTGATGGGAGTTCTTATGTTAGTGGAGTTATTCCATATAAGGTTATGTTTTGAGTGATGGTTAATGATTGGTTGGCCACGTTTGACATATATGGTGATGTTTCTAGTCCTCTTTTATGATTGGACTCCTACCCTCAAACCTACCTCATATGTTGTTGCTTTTCCCCCGTTTTCTCTTCCTTTGGAGCTGACCCCATACCGTGTATGCCTTCTACCACTGTTGTTTTATCCATTAAAGTTCTTTTGTTTTCAGGCAACCCAACTAAACTGTCTTTTTATTTGCCACACTGCTTCTGGCTGGCCCAGTTCTGAGGTTGTGGAAGCCGAACTGTGGCACAGGGCCACTTGACTGCTGTTAGAAACATAGAATTGGCTCATCCACTAGCACAAAGTAACTTCAGTCAAGCAATGGTGATTTGTGCCAGCTGGTGATTTCTTATTTCCTGATAGCCCTTTGTTTTCAGCTCTGCATTTACATGTTTGGCTTTTGTGTATTTACTGAACATGGCAGGATGTGTAAACTGGGAAAAGGAGTAGAGAAATCACTTGATAAATGTCTTGGGAGGGGGCATCAGAGGGTGACAGAGCAGTTTTCAGCTCTGCTAGCATTTTCTCACAGAATACTCTTGCAGTTCTTTCCCTTCCTTGCTGATTTCTCTAGCTGAGCTGTAGGTTTATAATGTCTATTTGAAGGCTGATTAAGTGCTAGTAACAGGAAGTTTTGTGTGCCTGTGGAGTTTGCATGGATCTTGGGATTTTGTACAGGATTACTATAACAGCCATAAAGAAGAAATATCATAAATAATATATTCAGAGCAGTTCATGTATGAGTCTAGAAAACATGATGCTTTTTCTTCATCAGTTTGTCTAGCTGCTGTTAGAGAGGTCTTAAAGTGGAAAAAAACTTCATCCATTGACCAGTGGGTGATGGATTTCTTTCTCTTTGGTATTTCAGTGCCATACATAATTATATTTATTTTTAACAACTTCTTATTGACGCCTCTTACTTCATCTCCTGTGTGCATGTGTTTGTGGCCTGGTATATGGTCCTCTTTCTAGCACACTGGTGAACCTGCAGTCATATTTGAGGTTCAAATAATCTTTTTGAGCTCAGCCATTATATTACGGTCTTAGAAATGGATACACCAAGAATATAGAAATAGAAGTAAAAAATTTTGACAGTAAAGGCAAAAACAAAAAGGAAAGCAGAGACATTTTCACACTGAGGAATATAGTTTCTGGGATATATTTAGTAGTTTGATTTGAGTATGGGTTGCTCAAACACAGGATTTTTTTCTACCTGATTACTCTTAATCAGTGCTGAAATAAGTGGGATAAACTGCTTTCCCTTGGGATGGTGGATATGGTGGTGTTTAAAGAACTTTTAATAAGGTTGAAATTCAGGCCTCAATGGATATATAGATAAGAAGTGAGGTATACTAAATGTTAATCTGTTTTGCCCTTCCAATGAGGTCAGGTTAATCAAATTCATGTGCTTCTCAAAGAAACTTTGGGCCAAATGGTGTACACTGACCTACACTGTTTTGGTACAGCTTGGGTCAAATGATTCCTGTGGTTTATAATCAGTTTAAATTCTGATTGTTGCATCTTACCTTCTTAAAAAGAAAAAAAAAATATTTTTAGTTTGCAATTTTTGCTTTTTTGGTTTTTTTTTTCAAAATAGGAAAAAAAAAATCAGGGTAAATCTGAGTTTGAGGAAAGTTTTGTACAGTTTCAGCTAAAACCGTATAGCATGTAGAACTACCAAGGTAAATCAAGAATGTTCTGGCCAGGACATTTTTTTGAGACTAAAACCAGTAGGAGAAACATGATTTCATAACTGAAACAGCAATTAAGTAGATAGTGAAGAAGTCAGAGTTTATGTTTGAATTCTGGTAACCCCATATCAAAAGGATAGGTCTTAATGTTGTTGATAAAAGCTGAACAAGAAATATATCTTCTTTTCAAATTCCTAGAAGTCAATTATGTGATTTCTTACAATCATGTCAGGTACTGTTACAGAAAGCTGAGCTCTTGTGACTATTCCAGACCTGTTTGATGTTACTGGGCAGCCTGCCAAAGTCTCCTTTTTGTATGCCAAGATGGTAATTATTGACACTTCATAGGAAAAGGGTTTCAAGGAACTCACATCAATATTTCTTCCACAGTCAGAAACTGGAAATGCTGCTATAGTAAAGAGATCTTGAAATCCTTGGGGATTGTATTCCTGGTCTGAGTGAATACTAGGGAGTACTAAGAAAGTTAACCTCAGGCAGACAAAACAGAGCCAATGTGCAGAAGCCTGGAGTGGAACTTGGGCAGAACTATTTGAAGACAATAAATCTGGTGAGCAGTGGGAGTGGCTGAGAAAACCTTGTATGTACAACGTGCTGTCTTTCAGGGTTGAAGGTATATCATAAATCAAAATTAGGACTCTAAAAGGGACTGAGAGGCTTGACTTTACAACTCAGGAGTAAGTCAGAGAGCTCAGGGGGAAGAAGCACTACACATTAGGAAGGTTGAAGCCACCACTTTCTGTGCTTTCAAGATTTTATACCATGTTTGTTCATGGCATTTGACTGCTTGTCTTGGGTTTTCCTCACAGTCTCAGGAGTCAAATTAATTTGGTTTTGTAAGTGAAGTTTTTAGAGTGAAGGAGGGATGTCTCACCAAGTGAGCAGATTTTAGACAAGAATGTGAAGTTTCTGGTCATTCAGATCCCTTTCAGGCATGAATTTTATCACTTGCAATAGCTGTTATACTGGGCTCCTTTCCTGCTTGTGTGGAATGAGAGTCCCTACTGTGACTGACAGATTCACAGAGGGGCGCAAAAGTTCATGTAGATTGCCATTAAGTGTTCCTTCTTGGCCAGCCCTTAGCCACAGTGATTCTGAAGGCCAGCTGAGAGCATTGGGATTGTTCATTCTGGAGAAGAGAAGGCTTCAGGGATAGATCAAAGCACCTTCCTAAAAGGTGCCTTCCAGAGAGCTGAAGAGGGACTTTTTGCAAGGAATGTAGTGATAGGACAAGGGGTGATGGCTTTACACTGAAAGAGAGTAGGTTTAGCTTAGAAAGAAATTTTCCCTATAGGAATGGAGAAGAACAGGTTTCCCAGAGAAACAGTGGAAGTGTGGCAGTGGAAGTGTTCAAGACCATTTTGGATGGGGCTTTCAGCCATCTGTTCTAGTGCTAGGTGTCTCTGCCCATGGCAGAGGGATTGTAATGAGATGATCTTTAAGGTTCCTCCCAGCCCAAATCATTCTATGCTTCTCTGATTTCTCTCCTGCTCTGTTATTTGAATGCTTTAGATACTTGCATATGGTTATCACATCCTGCCCCCTGCTCGCTGCTTTGTCAAACTTCATATGCTAAAGAAGATGCTTAATTCATCTTAATCATTCCCTACATATCCCAATTTGTGTCACTTGTAGCAGGTAATTCCATAAAAAGCAGAAATTACAAAGTTTGAATTCCTGCTGATATTTGAACTTGGGTCTGCTGATTTCTGTTTAAAATGAAGCTCTTATTTTGGTCTCTTCCTGAACAGCTAGAAAATCTCTCTTAAGTTGCTTGAAAATACCAAAGACACTTAAGCAATTTTCAAATTTGTTTGAAGTTACACAGTAAAAGTTACTGAGAAAGGGAAACAGACTGATAGACAGGAGGCTGAAGAGATAAAGTGAGTTGTGTAGGTCTTATTTATTTAAGAAACCCTTGAAGAAGTTAGAAGGAAAAGTTTATATGGCAACTGTTAATTTTATATGATGTTACATTCTCTGTATCTGTGCTAAACACCTTCATTGCTGCGGTAACCCAAGTAGCCAGGCTGAAGCTGTACCATTTCAGGACATTTTATCTCAAAGCTCAGCCCAAGGGGTGAGAAAGGCTTGATATAAATAATTAACAACTTCATGTTTCAAGGCAAGCTATAAGTGATGATGATTTAGCCCGGAAAGCGCAGCCTTACCCGTGGTGGCTCAGGAACTGCCTGCCACGCAGCTCAGAGGCCTGTGCAGTGTGATGGCGAGGGTCAGGCAGGGACAGGGACCCTGTCAGCACCCCAGCCAAGCCATCTCCTGCTTTTGCAGCTGTATGCCAGCAGCTCTGGTCATGTGCTGTCAGCAGGAGTGTTTGTATTGTCACAGGACAGTCAGGTCTTTGCTGCTTTATGAGCTGGAAGGTCAGCTACACTTGAGCTTCAATCTACCATCGCTTGCCCTCCATTAAGTCAGCTGCCTGAAGCTTAAAGCACAGTTTAGTCTGTGATAGAAACTTATGGGAGCCTGCTCAGGGGCAACACTCAAGCTATACTTCAAACTAATTAGACAATCTCCACAAGACAGCAGGGGTTTCTTGAGGAAGATACCTGATGCCAAGAATGTGTCTGTGCAGTCCAGAACAGCTCTTTATGGTGCCATAGTAGGAGGCTGAAAAATTCACAGGACTAATTCATAGGACCAGGGATGTCTGTGGTGGGGACAGACTGTTTTATTGAAAGGGCAATGCATTTTGTTATTGGGGAGTAACAAATGAGTGTGTAGTGATCATTCTTTTTAATACTAAGAGCAACTATATTACTGTACAAAAAGTTTAAGAAGTTTAAAAAACTTGCTCACCAGGTCTGTGAAAAACTCTTACTAAAGAAGTAGACGAGGAGGAGAGAAAGGTGGTGATGCTGTCCCTACATAAATAATAGGCTGTTTAAAGTCCTTGGCAACGGCCTAACTAAGCTGCTGGACTTGGCACCAAACCAGGGAAGGGTTGGCATCCAGTCTGGTGAAGGGGAGGAACTATTACAGAAAGTGCTTTCTGCTCAACTCTCAGCCTGCCCTGGGCTGTTTGCTTGTGCTGCAGCAGGGCCTCAGCTTTGCCCTGTATTCCTGGGAGTTCCAGGGGCTGCAATGCTGGGGACAGGACATCACCTCCCAGACTAGGAGTTTTGGTGTGGTGGCACTGGGCTCTTGTGCAAGCCTTGGCCATGCTGCCACCAAAGGTGGCATGGGATGTGTTGCACCCCATGCCATGCCTCCTTCCTCCTGTTTTTCCTTCTTTCCTTTAAAATACCCTACCCTGGTTTTCCAAACAGAGAGCAGCAAAATATTTCTGCTCCTAGGTCTTTCCTAGACTTCTGGCTTTGTACTGAGTTTAGTGAGAAGTTCATAGCCTAATAAAGAGATAGAGGCCTAAGTATTTGATTTGGAACTTCATGTTTGTGAGTTGCTACCAACCACAGTAAAATCTAGTGGTGTTTCATGCTGTATATTACATTGCTGTGCTGTTCTAGTTAAAGTAATTAAAAGTGTTTGCGCATTAAACACCAAAACAATTTTTTTTTTTAAAAAAAGGTGCTAATCATCTGTGTTTCAAAAAATGCAGACAGAAAAATAATGCTGTCTGAATAGTTTGGAATAGTCAGGCCTATTCTATTACAAGTCTATACCAGCAGGATATAACAAAGGTAAAGATTTAAGGCAATTTTGACACCTTAAAGCAGAACTGTTAGCACTGCATAGACTTTCAAATCCAAAGAGGATTCAGCCTGCTCACTTACTGCCTTCCACATCTTCAAAGGACCATGACTCTTTTTTAATCTTTCTGCTTTGCTGTGAAGCCATAGGAAGTTATTGACTTTACAGGCAGTTTTAGTACACAATCAAGCAAGAAAAAATGCTGGTGTACTCTCAGGCTGAGTTCAAATCTTCATCTCTTTATGTCACTCCCCTCTCTGTGCTCAGGCAGAATTTAAAAGTGTGGAACAGATGGTGAGCTGTTATACAATGTTTTGTTTTTTGACCCCCTTGTTGAGCCAAGGTTCTCTGAAGACTTTCAGGGATGCTTTGGCTACCTCACACATTTTCCAAATGTAGTTGGGAGAAGTTTTCCACAATAATATTGGCTGATTATAATTAGATACAGTTCGAACTCTGGATCTGAGCTCTGACATTGCTCTTCTTGGAACAGCTCTGGGGTAAGTGAAGGCTGGAGGTCTGCCAGGGAGTGTGTTTGCTCACTGGTCAGTGTCTCAATGAAGTGCTGCCTACTTTCCTTTCAGGCCAAGTGTAAGAGCACTTGAATTTCTCTTTGTTTAATGCCAGAAGGTGCTATTAGAACTGATGCTTAAATCACCAATCTCCCTGGAAAAACTAGAAGAGGAACTGAGACCTTGTGTTTGAATGGGTTTTCCCTGAACTCTGGGAGCACAGACCTCTCCCCAGTTTCACTGGGGTGAAGAGGTCAAGTTTGTCTGCCCACCAAGAAAGACAGAGAAGGTGAAAAGGAATAGGAAGCCAAAAATCAAGAAAGGCAACTGCTGGGACCAAGTGGGTATTCCTGGAGGCCTTTCTGCCCACGGTGAGGCTGAAGCTGTCCTTCACCATGTCCAGTGTGAGGGAAGGAGGACTTTGTGTCCATCCTCACATTTGCATCTGTATGAGACAAACTTTCACCAATATCCCTTCCTCAGAAATCCTGAATATTAGCAAGCACTTTGGGCCAATGTAGATTCTAAAGTAATGTAGCATAAGTATGATGAAAAGACTCAAAATTCCCACACTAAACTATGCAAAGATCGGGAATTCAGTTTTGCATCCTGATGCTGATTTACTTCAGCAATGTAGCAAATCAGTTTGCCTGTGTCCTGCAGCTCCTAGGGTCACACTGGGCAAACTTTCCTCCCAAGACTATATATGGCATTATTTTTTTCAACTGAATGAGATACCCAGAGTGAGAAGCTCAACTTCATATATTTGCTCATTCTTTTATTCTTGAATAAAAGTTTTCTTCTTGTCTTGGCACCTGAATGGTTCCTTGAAGAACAGCCTGAAAACCTTCTGTATTATATTGATGGAACTTTAGCTGCCCTTTAGCAGAAGCTTTTGATGAAGTCTAAATAATAAGACATGAAAACACATTAGCATAAATTGAAGGCATATGGTCATAAAAATACACCAGTGATGGCAAATAGTCACTTGTTCTGGATGTCCTCATTTTGGGACATCTAACCAGAAACATTTAGAATTCTCTTGACTATATAGATGAGTCAGGTGCTCTTGTAAAATTGATATAGTGAGAGGTTTTAGAAAGGAAATATTTTAAACCCCTCAATATTTTGAAATTCTTGAACTATAGATTTAAGAAATTTATGAATTACATACAGAATAAGTGAAAAGTAAGGGTTCTGTTTTATCTAGGTCTTATTTAGCATCTGTCTTCTCTATTTAGAAGTCAGGACAAGCAGAATTAGTTACATTTCCAAATGTTTCTAAATTTGGAGGGCTTTTGTATACCAGTTGAAAATAATATGAATGAAGGACTAAAAGCCTGTCTAAACATGTTCAAGGGATAAAAGTGTTAGTATCTACTTGAGCTTTACTTAATGTTAGAGAAAAGTCACTGTGAAATTAAAAATAGTCTAAGAAAAGAAAACACTTGGGAAGCACAGATGCTTACAGAATCTACTGATGATAGCTCTATTTTAGTGGGTTGAAATTATACTCTGCCCTCTATAATAATAAAAAAAAACAAACCCTAATGCTGCAACAAGAAAACAGAACTTTTTTTTTTTGTTTGGTATCAGGAAAGGTAAGCACTGTGAAGGGGAAGCTGCAGAGAAGAAAGTTTAATACACAGCTGAATTGGGCTAAAGGATTTGCTGTCATCTCAAAGACCTTTGGAATCTTGTTTTTTTGGATTCTCTGACATGCCATGAGAAAGTCAGAGAAAGGGGTTCTGTTAGACCTTTTATTTTCTCTGTCTTGTAATTTTTCACATTGAATGTATGAGTCTCAAAGGGTTAAATCTGAGGAAGGTTTGAATGAGAAAAGAATAGTGCTTGGCTTTATTAGGTTGAAGAGATTGCACTTAGTGAGCTACAAATTAAAGAATTTGCCATATGAAGTGGTAATCCAAAATATTGTTTTAAATGCCACCAGAACAGATGCAGGCTGAGTTGGAATGAGGTAGGAAGCCGTATGGTTGTGGTATTGTTGCATACTGAGGACAGGGAGCACACATGAAAGCTATGGAATATTGCTAAATGGAGACCAGAGTAGAGTTTCATTGGTCCCACAGAAAATGCTTATTTGTTTACTTGTATTTTTATAGTTTTTTTATAGACCAGGACATGCTTTCTTTCAGCTTAATGATCCTCTGCATCACATCTTTAAATATCTAGGACTTCTGGAGTCCAACTGTCAAAAAAATTAAATAACTTTCTCTCTTCACTGAAAGCAGCAGAAGCTAGGAGAGTAATACAATATGCTCATATTTGGGTTTCTGATAATTCAGCTTAGGATGTTAAAACTTTATCAGCCTTTGCCATCCTGAAGAAAGAGCACCAGCTGTGGGCTTCTGCCCTCTTTCACTGTTCACAGCCTTACATCCTAGTGCTTTTCTCACTTGCATCCTCCTGTACCACCCAGTCTGGGGTGAGCTGGTAAAATTTTGCATTTATTGCTAGAATTCTAGTTTCTGTCTTTTACTTTTCAGCAAGAGACCCGGGGAGAATTAATTTAGTTCAGCTGAGGCGTTAGCAGCCTCCTCTCTGACAGCCATTACACTATCGTGACCTGTCCTGCACCTCTAACACTGATCTATTCATAGTCCTCATATCAGCATGCTGGGCAGGTTTTTATGCTAAATCATCTTTCTTCACTGGTCCCTACTTATACTGCAGCAAATAAAAAGCTTAGATTAGTGCAACGGGCAAATGGGTCTCTTTATCTCCTACCGTCTCAATGTGATTTTCTGAGAGAATTAAATGGATGGGCTAGCGAGGCTGGCCCGGAGACAGACACACGCTGCGGGCAAGCTATCCCACAGAGGGAACCTTACTCAGCCAGATTGTTTGGTGTTTTGTGATATTGGCTGAGGTCAGTGAAATAACTTCCACTGGTGGCGGTCAGCAGCGTTTGAACACGAGGCAGCAGAGGTAAATGATCACTTAAGCCAGCAGCCATCCCCAGAGCAGCCTGGCCAAAGCTCCTGGTACAGGGGAGGCAGATCCCCGGTGGGGCTGGTTATCCCATGTGGGCTGTGGGAGCAGAGATCCTGCGGGCACAAGCCTCAGCCAGGGACCGCAGGCTGCAGCAGCTGCGCTGGCAGGGAACAGAGAGTCAGCCCCGCCTCTGAGCAGCTCACCAGGATGAGCAAGGAAACAACAGATGGAGACAGGCAGACGGAGGAACACCAGGAAACACAGAAAATATTAGTCAGCATCATAGGCAGTGACCTCAGCATACCAGAGGTCTAACTGTTGTCAAGTCTTTTGTAGGCAACCCAAAAATGGAAGGCTTTAAAGATAACGCTGAAGGGAAATCATGAATTGTTTCATAGACGTTTACAGACAGTGGATCCTGAGTATCTGGGAGAGTGAAAGACAAAAAATAAATGTGTTTGAAAATCAATTATGAGAACCCTTCCAGTTGCCTAGTGGAAGATTTTATGGGTGAGAGCCTTTTAAGAGGCTTGCTCTTGGTCCAGAGTATGAAGAGATTGTAGAAGGCCTGGAGATAACCCAAGAAAAACCTTCTTCTAAAAATGAGAGAGATGACCTTCAAAACATCAGTCTAGATGGATATGGGTGAAGAAAATGCTATATGTGAGGGCTAAAGAAAAAGAAGATACACTTTTTGGAAATAGTGAAAGAAAAGGGAAAGGAAGGCTTTTATAGGACTTATTGGTGAAAAAAACAGGGAGGACTGCTGTGTGCACAGACAGAAGGTACCACCTGAGCAGCCCAGAGTTTCTTCTGGGACACATAGTTCAGATCACAAATCTGCTCTGGTGTTTCAATGAGAAAGGAAAGCAGACAAGATATGGCTGTATAAAACCCAGCAAGAGTTAATGTCCTCTCTGAATCAAAGAGAAGCAGCCCTCAGAGAAATGTCACAGCTGACAATTTTCCTCACGGGCTGAAAGTGAATTGGAAATCCCAGAAAGGTTGAATTTCTGAAATACTGGTGGATGATATTGAAAGAGACCTGAAAATTATAAAGAACAAGACCAGAGCTTGGAGAATCTTAAGCAAAGAGGGTAGACTGATGTAGGCATAGAAACATAGAGGAAGAAAAGCAAAAATAACTCATTGGCAGTCCCATTCAAAGGAGGAAGAGTGGGAAAAGCGGAACAGCTAGAAGTGGAATCAGATAAGATCCCCACAGGAAGTGAAGTAGGAGAGGCTGTTGGCAAAGCAGCATTAGACTTGGAGAAATCCTTGTTGGTGTGAGAGTCATGATCTAGACAGACTGGAATTTGGAAGATAAAGAAAAGATGCACTCCAGGTACAGCAGTGGCTGGAGGTGATGAGAGAGAAGAGCAAGAGATATGAGGGATGACAGAATGGCAAAAACTAATAGCAGGGATGGTGTGTGAGGGTGGAGAGTGAGGGTGAGGAAGCACTGAGGATGAGTGTGTGGGCAGGCAATTAAACCAGTGCATCTTTTGATTCAATTTCAGTTTGGATTCTGTGGCAACAGAAACCATTCTGGTTTGACACTGTTTTGCGCTTGATAACATTTCAAAATACTTGTGTAGGCTCAGCTCCTAGTCAAGAAAAGTAAAATATTCAAATCAATTTATTGCTATTTGTAGTTCAACTTCCTGGAGGTAAAAATTGATGTGATACTCCAAAAAGATGGTGTTAGAGAAGGGTGGTGGTAATATAAATGGGGAAATGTAGGCAATGGAGGGAGAGGGATAAAAATGGAAAGGAGAGGAGGAAGAGACTGAGATGACATCCTTGGGTGGTAGCAAATAGATTGGGTTAAAAAAGAAGGAAGATAAAAAAAGACTTTAAAAAAGTGCTGTGAAGATTTAAGATAAATAATGGCTGGGAAAAATCCCATTCACAGAGTGCAAGGCATGTATGCACCTTTTATGCAGCCAAGTAAAATGCAAAACAATGGAGCTGAAAATCAAGCCTGAGAAAAAAAGAAAAGCAGCTCCTGGAAGAATTGTTAAATAGAAGAGCACAGAAAAGCAAATGTCATCATAGATAAAGTCACAAAGGTAAAAGTGACAGAGTTGCTAGTTCAAGCAAGCACAGGCTCTTATTTTTACATATTTTGTAATTTAATATATCCTAATGATGTCTCAAACTCAAAACAATTCAGGTAATTCAAAGCTCAGCCTTTGAAGACTGTAGGAATACAGTATATACATACATTCTCCGAAGCATTCATTTGGCAGGGAGCCTGGAAAATCCTGGTGTTTTGTGAATGCTCACATGTAGCAGTGTGCTGCCAAAATTTCAACAAGATGGTCTGACACAAATTTGCCATTGAATTGACGGCACACCTAGTTGGCAGGCAGGATTGGTTGGAAAAGAGAAATTATTTTCAACAGGGAATTCTGAAAAAGAAATCCCAGACAGCTCAAACCCAACACCTTTTGCTCAGATTTTCTCACAATTTAAACAAGCAAACAAACAAAACCTTGAATCAAGAGCTAAAGTTCTTGGGGATTTTGATAAATTCATTTTGTTTATGTTCCCAGTTTTTATTAATGTGGGTGTGAGTGGTGTTTCCCTGGTGGTCCTGAAACATGTGATGAAGGAAGAGCCTGACACTTTAAATCTGAAAACCAGATGAGCTTTTGATATTTCAGGGGTTTGACTTATTTCTGTTACTTTTATTTACTTCCTTGAAAATTTTTATTTAAAAGTTCAAGCATTCAACTAATTATGGCCACTGATAGGTTTTGCAAGTCCTGCATTTCAGAGAAGGGGTAGGGGGTAGATGACAAAGCAGGAGAGGGTTTTATGGGGTTAGAGAGATGCTGGCTCTTGGAGGGGGGGCAAGACATTTTGTATAAAAATATAATGTAAAAATATACAAATAAAAATATTTGTAAAATATTTTAAATTTTAAATCTAGAGGATTTGGTCATCTTGTTACCAAATGTCTGAAATATCAGAATATTGTGAGATATTTTGAGCCAGCAGCTATGTTTGGCATGTCAGAAATCTTTATTGGACAGCACAGATATATATAAGTTCAGTGGATATAGACTTGTATTAGGAAAAAAATCCTATGCATGGTTGATTTGACTGGGCTACCATAGTGGAAAGAAATGTACTCTTCTCCTACTGGCTTGAGAAAGGCAAGAAAATTGTGTAGCTCTCAATTCCCTCACTGTGGCTACTTGCTTAATTTGTCAAAAAATGTTGCAGGCTCATGAGACATGTGCATGCCCTTGCAAGGCAGATTCAGGTCCATTTCTTCTGAAGAACAGTAAAGAAGTGCCTGAAAATCAGGGCCTCCCACGAGAGGAGGGTCTGATGGAGGCACCAATACCTTTAAGGCTGGCTCCAAGGGCAGAACCACAGGGAAGAGAGCTGAGGGATATCTCTCTCTGGTAAATATGAGGTGGGGAGGTAGTAGCAAGCTGCAGTATCACTTCTGAATGGTAATGTAAATACTTTGAGGAGACTATAGAGCTTAGTGGATTCAAGACTGAAAAGCTATTCGTATTTTCATACTATAAATAATGTAGAATATTTAACAACTCCTTAATATTAATGTTGGTAGCATACTGGTAAGCATTACTTAGCAAGTCAATGAGAATAATGTCAGACAAAGAGGTAGAAATCTTTTATCGTAGATATGTAATAATATTTTGCTATCACCATTGAGTCCTCTTTCTAGCCTCTAGAAGGCAAGTTATTTTCCATGCTGATTTCCTCAGGATTAGTGTCAAGTATTGTTATTGTCTTGTAGCTCTGCATATACTTATGCAAGTAGATGTGTTAGTACAGTATTACATTGTATTGTTTAAAGATGTATAGAGATGCTGTCTGGTCCAGCTGCTGTGTGGGCCAGTTACTGTGGTATTTCTTTCTTTATATCAGTCTGGGACATGCTTGCTTTTAGAATTTGGTGCTAATAACACTTGAGAATGAAAAGATGTAGCTGTCTAGAAATGGAGTAGGATAGCATTCCTTGCATAGAAACTTAGTGTTGAAATTTGGAAATGTTCAAAATGTTCATTTTCTATGTTGATGTCCCATTCCATTTAAAACCTTGAAAGCTCTCTCAAAAGTTCTGTGTTTGTGTATTATTTTGATAATATTGTTTTCAGTTTAGTTCTAATGTGATTAGCCTTTTCCTTTTAAGATATTTGACTAGACTACCACATTAAGAGAAATGCTGAATTCTTCTATAGTTCAAGCAAGTGTTTTTGGGATTGCATGTGCATGTTTCAGAACTGTAAGTGCATACACATTCACTCACATGACTGACCTGGTCACACAGAGCTGCTTGTCCGTGTGTCCATCCGGACAGTCTGTGTCTTCTTGCAGTGCAAAGGCAATCAGAGGCCAAAGAGTAACAGCTGAAAGAGGAATCAAGGGAGCTGGGTCATGATTACTGCAGAACTACTGAGCAGGGCCAAATCATTTAATCTGCTCCCCTTTTCAACTGCTGCCACCCTGTTCAGTTGGACTGTAAACTGAGGCAACTCTCTCCTATCATGTTGTTCTATATCACGAGATCCCTGTCTCAGGCAGGGCCTCTGGCACTATCACATTCCAGATACTTAAACATACCTCATGCTTTAAAATTGTTTCCAATCAAATTTGGTGTTCAAGAATTATTTTTTTTCCATTCAGGCTTGTGGGATAATAATTACTTACAATTACACTTACTATATAATATTATTCCTCTAGAAGACAAAGGGTTATGTTGGTGTCACAGAGCTCATTTAGCTGTTTTATATTAACTTTTTTGTGAGAATTTTAAAGAAAGGATAATTTGGAATGTAAATAAGGTAGAAGATGTTGATATGAGGTCAGCTGTGCTACATGGGCAGGGGTGTAAGTGAAACTGCAGTGATACCCATTACAGATGAACCATCTCTGTCAACAAACCATCTCCTTTTATCTTCCTTCCCTTTCTCTACTCCAGAGTAAAATGGAATTTGAACTTCAGAAAGGACCATCGTTCTTCTGGGGTAGGTCAAATCTGTGAGAACAAAAAGAGTCTTTTTTTAACACATACAAGAGCTACCAAACATCAGTAGCTTATGATTTTAATAGGACAGTAAGGATCAAGCACTTTCCCTGCACAGTGACAGTGGTGGCCTGAGATAAACTAAATACTCTGTATTTTGGCCAAGGAGCTCATTGTGTTAGTAGTTCTTTTGAGACCTGAAGGCCTGAGAACACCCAGACATTGATGCATGTCCTGTGCAGGGCAGTCATTTGGAAGACTAGGACTGGCTGCTATGAAGAGGGCTACAGTCCTGCACAAACACAGGTGAGAAGGGCTGGGCAGCAATTAAAATGCAAAATCTTTCACCCACAGATCATGGAAGGGACCCAGTTATGTTGCACCACTGTCTACCTACAGGTAGATGAAATCTTCCACATTTGGACTCTACTGAGTGAAACAGAACTTATTTTTATTTCAGTTTTACAGTGTTGTTTCCTTTAACAATGAAATGTACATTATTCCTAGTGTGAGGTGACTCCAGCTCTACCAGGAACATTTTGTCTAAAGCTGGTATAATAGAGCCTCTTTTTCTTGAAAAACAAACAAACTTAACTTATTCTGTGGAAGTAAAAATGTTTTCTCCAGCCAGCTGATAAACAAAGTGCTGATTCAATGGGTCTGCAAAAGATGATTAGGGAAGAATATATGGATCACATTAAACCAGTAGAAGACAAATTTAATTTGAGCTAAGGCTGATGGAATAGGCTTGAAGTTCGGGTTTTCTGAAGGAGGATATTCAGAATCAAACAGAGACAGTAAAGAACTGAGGTGTTTATTACCCTCTGTTCCTCTCATGGCATACATGATCAATGGAAGGTCATGAATGCCACTAACCTTCAGGTGAAGAGTCCTTGAAGAAGACTTCCTCTGCGGATGTTCTGACTGTATGAAATCAAAAGCCAGTGTTGTTTTCTTCCCTGTAAATATGAACTGGATTCTTGTGGAAAAGAGGGTTGCAGTGCTCACAAGTGCAAGGTACACAGACCCAGAGAGGAGCAGGATACGCCTCTGTGAATCTCATATTTCATGGGCGTGACATAATGAAGGAGAAAATAAAGAGGGTTGCAGGCCAGTGCAGACACAAGATAGATCTAATCCTGTACAGCGGTATGTGTTCGAAAATCTGCTAGAAATTGGTGAACAGAAATAAGAAACTAATTTTCATTCAGCTACAAATAGTAACATCTATAGCCTCATTATGCAGTCCAGCTGGTTTTAGAGTCTTTAGTCCAGTCTGGTTTGGATGTGGAGGTGGGAAGAGAAAGAGAAAAGAAAAAATTCCCACCTATCTAGCTTCTGTGCAAACTTTGGAAATGCCTGAGCAGACAAGCATGTTGTCCTGAGATATCGCTGGGTGTGCAATAGCTAATGAAAACTTTACCTCATGGCTTTAAAAATCTACAGATGTCATAGTTTCCAACCCAAACATCTACAGGAAGAACTTGCAAAACTGTCAATGCCTCATTCAGTTAATAAACAGAAGAGTATCTTTTTCTGAGCTAACATCCTCAAGCCCTTTGTATTTCTCCTCATTTCAAGCACGTCACCTAGTGATGAAAGTGTGACTTATATCTGAATAAAAGAGTTGCAGAAGAGAGCTTTGGAAAGCAATGAACTCAGACATACTCAAGAAGTTCAGACAACATTGTCCCTTCTCTCTCCATCTTTTTGATTTCAGAGTAATAGGAGTTCCTGCATTTTCTAAAAGTATGGACAGAGATGGAAGGAGATGACAATAGTAGCAGACCTGTGCCTTGTCAGAGTGGAAAAATTTCAGTATTTTTGCAACATATTTTTATTTTTTAAGAAAAGATCCACTCTACAAATTGCATGGATTTTTAGTAGAGACACAATTCTTACATTTTTCTTTGTATTTGTGTTGGAGGCGTATTCCCTTTGGTGTGATTAAGGAATAATTGGATTAATTTTGTATTGTGGTAAATGGCATGGCATCCTTTTCACAGAGTTTCTGGTTCTGCAATTACATTTATGCAGCAGTGTCTAGCAGTCATGAAAGATTAGCTGTGTTTTCTTCTTCTGCCACGCAGTTCTCTAATCTGTCTGGAACAAAAATAGATCAAGAAGTGCAGCTTTGTAGATTGTATCAAATACTTCTGTGTGTTGCTTTGTGACTGTTGGGTCATTCTTGGATACATAGGGTTGACATATATCTCTATAAGAATTATTTCCAGAAATATGTACTGTGCACTGTCACAGGGGTGTTCTCTTTCTTCCTTTTAAGTTCAAATTTCATAATTAGAACGAGATGAACAATAGCATCCTCTCACAGAAGAATAAAGATGTGCTCGACTCCTTTTCTACTGCCTTTGAAAGATGAATAAATGGGTATTTTCTGCAGCCTTGCTTAATCTACTGTTCCTCTTCACACCTTGCTCCGTTTTTGAGTATTTCAATAGGGATGCGTGAACAGCTTAGATAAGAGTCAATTCCAAAAAGAACTTCAAAAGAAAAAGGATGAGGCTAGGCAGCCTGGAGAATTCCTTTGGAAAACAAAATGCAGGTGTATTTGAGAAACGTATTGGTAGTGGCCTTTGTGCTGTTATAATTTTATTTTTCCTGTGTATGCACCTTCCTTCCTTGCTTCCCTGTTTTGTACCTTTTCCTTTCCCCTTCCTTTCCCTCTCTTCCCTTCCCACCAGGAGGGTGTCTGATACTTTAAGATCATGCATCTGTGACAAAAGAAGCTGTTTCCCTTCTATCTGATGTCTGTGCATGTTCAGAAGAGCACAAACTTGCACATTACTTACACAGTTGTTTCCATTCGGGGGCATGGCGGATTTGGCAGTGACTCTTGTTGCCATTAATGGGATTTGTTCAGCTAAAGTCTTGTGCAAGCCAAACCTTTTCAAAAGAGAGACTTTCTTCAGAAGTACAGATAGACGTGGTTAAAGATTCTTTTTATGAGATATAAGGCAAGATCTTAGAGCGTATCTAACAATTAAAGATTGCGAACACCTTTTCACTAGTTAAAAGTCTTAATCTCACCATTATAGCCATATTTCCATTTGGCTAATTACTTCCTGCTGTGTAAAATTCTTCCTATAATTTCACTTAAAGGTATTTTTTATGCTTGTCTAAAATGACTATGCAATGTTATTGCATGACTTTTAAAGCTGAGCTCCTCAATTATCTAAAAAAATATTTGCCAAGTAAATGTTTCTATGAAAATCGTCATTATCCATCAAGTGATTTACTCCATGAACAGTATTTGCAGAGCTATACAGCTGGTTGATTACTACAAAAAGAAAAATTACTCTAATAAATTAGTTGAGAAAAAAAGGTAAAAATTAATTAAGATAATGTATATGTTGGATAATATTTGTTCAGCTGTTGTTCAAAGGCTATCAACTTTCATTTTGGTGGGCTTACATACTGTTAAAGCAATTCTTCTATAAATAGTTTTGAGTTTATCCTGTAATCTGCCATCCTTTATTGAAAAATGTTGTATAAATGATCATTATTATGATTGTAAATCAAACCCTATTTTAATTAGGAGTAAAATATAATGGCATTTGAACAAGTAGGGCAGTGGGGCTGTAGATGAATTGAGTGTCATGTAGTCTGATGTGTGCACTCTGAGATAAAGTCTAAGTTGTTCAGAGTCTGGAAATATGTCTGGCTTCTGGATGCAATTGTTTGCTTGTTCTTTTTGTAAAGACACTAAATTTCTCCAAAACTGGTGGTGGTGCAGATACAAATCATTACAAGAAATATGTCAGGTTCAGTAGAATATATTTCCAACCATCATGTATCTCAAGACTTATGAGTTGTTTCGTTGAATTGGCCACAGTATAAATTAGATTACAAGACTTTTGTTCATTCTGTCCTAAAACATGCTGTATGACATTTTATCACCATGAAATTGTGTAGTAATAGAGAAAGATTTTGCTCTGAGTCTTCAGAAGTTTACCAATTACAGGTGAGTGGAAATTAGAATGTAACTGGACATTTTTTTGTGTAAATTCAACCATACTACTACTTTTCATTTTAAAAAAGTCAAAATACTCAGCACCTTCAGGGCTCATAGCCCCTAATATAACAAATACCTCAGACATATTAGCTGAAGTGTTTTTAAATTGTTGAAATATGCTGAATTTATTTAATACAGAGACAAATATCTCCTTTCTGTGATCTTTTTCTTCAGTCTTTTAAAAGAGAGAAGAGAAACATTTGGGAAAACTTTTTTAAACCTAAATGGACAAAGGTGAAAAAAAGGTAAAGGTGAAAGTAAAAAGAACTGGTGGAGAGGTAAAGAAAAAAAAAAAAGAGTAATTGCATACACAATTTTCAGATCTTTTTCTTTTCTTAGAAACTTGTTTGAAACAACTGACCTGAAATAATGGTGAGGTGATTAAATTGAGAGATGCTGCAGACATTAATGTCTGTTTGCATTAAAGGGGAATGATTCAGAGCCCTTACAAATATGTGGGTAATCAGAAGAGGAACGGCTGAATTTCAGGGTGGATAAATGCAAGCTAGTACACATTCAAAATGCTCACAGACAGTGCTGGATTCATGAACATCACTTGGATAAAAGAGCAGGGAATCATGGTAGACAGCCCCTTGAAACATCTGCTTAGTGTGATGTGATATCTGGAAATGCAAATAAAACATTAGAGCAATTCAGAGGAACGTAAAAACTACTGTATGTGTCAGTGGCATTTCCCAGCTAGGCTATTGCATTCATTTATTGTCATTCCATGTGAGAAAGGTAACAGAAGAAGCTTAGACACATGAAATGTGGGCAAAGCAAATTTATAAAACACTAACAAATTAACAGAAAAGATGAAAATACCAAAATATTTTTAAAGGAACAGAATCTCTGAAGCTACAGCTTGTGGAGAGGCTTTTGGAATAAAGTGTGCATTAAAAGAAAGCAAACATCTGATCAGCTGGCTGATGGCAGTGGTTGCAAACTGGAGCATCTGAATGAATGAATGCTTTGCCAAGTGGAGTGTAAGGACAGTTACCAGTCCTCAAGTATTGATAAAGCCTCTGATTTTTCTTTTCAAAACAAAACAAAACCATCAAATAATAAAGGACCTCCTTCTCATGTTGTATTCTATGTGTTTTATAGGAGATGGTTCTCCTAAAACACCGCAGCATTCAGTGCGCTGGAGGCTGCAGCAAAACTGTAGCAAGATGTACTCTTTCTCCTTCAGACTGATGGAAACCTGATGAAGAACATTTTCCATACATCTCCCACCGTCCCTCATCTCTTCTATGCAGATGTCAGAAATATGAGGAGGTGAAATACCTTCTTATGAAAATAGAAGATTTTTAGAGTGAAGGTTTTGTTTCCTTCCACTTATCCTTGGATTTCATCCCACTTCATCTGACTGCAGATATGTCTTTGCAGATGACTGAAATAGGAATAAATTCTGTCTGTTGAATAAAACTTTTCCATCAACGTGAAATTCTCTAATGACAGAACTTCACAGAATTATGTGAGAAAACTTAATTCCAAATGAGTGAACTCAATCAGCCTGTTGTTTTCTCCTTTTTCTTCAGATAGTAAAGGGCTGAAGTATTTCTATGCGCTATTTAGTTTGTATTTGGTAACTGATTTTCTTTCTGTGTGGAAATAACTGTAATGGCTTGTGTGTTTATTGAGCTCATGGCTAACATATTTGCCTTAGCATTACCAAATTTTATAGGGATGACAATATCTTCTCAAGCATTGAAATATTAATTCATGTGTGGTGCCAGGTACTAACATGAAATAGAGTTGATGTTTTCTGCCTGGAGATACAAACTCTTGCTCCAAGGGCCTGACATAGCAACACTCCTGAGAATATTTCAGAATTTCCAGCATGAAATATGAAAATTCTGCATTTTGAATGATGTCTTCCAAAGATTCAAGTCTGGTGACACAAAAGCTTATCTTCCCAAAGCTAAGGCATGTACTGAAACACAGTACAGAAATATTCAAACATAATAGCAGCAATATTCAAAATAAAATATTCAAAATAAAATATTCAAAAAAAAGGAATATTTATTTAGAAAAAAATGTTTTTTGAAAGATTTGTTCTGACATTACTGTTCTCTTTCCCTCAGTCTTAAATATCGAAGCCCATCACATCCTGGTGAAGGATATGAAATAAGATAGCTCAATTCAGAACAGAACAGGTGTGAAAAGAATGGGAAGAACCAGGATGTGATAGGTGGGATTTTTTGTTTGTTTGGGATTTTTTGTTTTCGAGGTGTTTTGGTTCTAGAGATTTGTTTGAAATATTTTGTAAGTGATGTGTGTTGTTTGTTTGTTTTGGTTGGGTTTTTGTTTGCTTGATTTTTTTACCCTCCATTTAGGGAATATATTTGTAAAGATAGAATCAGTTTACTGAACACAAAGATAGAAGAACTGCTTGTGCACCAGCCATTCTAACATTGAACAGTTCTCAAAAGTAAGTCTCTGGTAGATGATATCTTTTTACACACTCTGATTTTCTATGGCACAACTACAGAATCATTGTGTCTCTAGGCTACTGCTTTATGACATTAATCCTGCCAAATGCCTCTCATATATTGTGCCATGGAAACTCTGATGAGAGAAAACACAGTGAGCACAACTTGTTGCATCCTTTTTCGAAGCTCTTGACCCTGGTAGCCTATGAGTTAGCTGAAGTGATTGAAGCATACAGGTAAAGAAAATAGACATTCTGAGCACCTCCTGAGGGCTGGCAGTAAGACATACAATCTTTTGTTTTCTGTTAAAATCCACCCTGTTGTAGTTTTCTCATAAGCTACTAAATAAGTGGTGATATAGGGAAGATACAAAACCCATTTATCAGGATTCATGCATGCAATTCCCTCCAAATCTGCTAAGCTAGGAGAGAAGCCTTCTGCACCCTGTCCATAAAGAGCCTTGTGATGGAATGGTCAAGGAATGTCACCAGACAAGGGGCTGCACTTCAGATGCCACTCTTTGGGTTCCAGTTTTTTCTCTCAGTCACATCAGATGTATGACAAAGGTTATTTTGTCCTGTCCATATTACCTTCTCACTACATTCAGGGAAGCGGCAGAGGCTGGATAGCTGCGTGGCCACACTGTGGTGCTGCCAGTAGTGAAGAGAGCAGCTGGTCCCCAACCTGGGGCTCAGCCCAGTACATAAAATGCCACAGGTTGTCAAACAGAGGTTCTTTTGCTTGTTTGCCGTGGTGACAAAAAGTCTTGAATTTATTTTTCATGCACACAGACACACAGACACACAGACACACAGACACACAGACACACAGACGCACAGACGCACACACAGAGGCTCTTGAGAAAACAGCTGTGGGGCTGTCAGGAGCCCTGAAAGATGGGTAGATGTTTTCTCTGCTTCTGAGGATGCTTGCTGTCTTTTCTGAATCCTGCTAATTCTTCCTGTCTTATAAAGAACATTCTCCCCTGAGACCATAAAGACACTTCAGAGAGAGTGCTTTCCTCTCCTCCCCCCCACAACCATTTTCTATGCAGCACATTTCACCAAGGATGAGGAATTTTCTAAAGACCTTCTCTCCTTTTACATTCAAATTGCTCAGTGGTTGAACTGTGAGCTAAGCTAGCAATATAGCCAGTGTAGATTTCCTCTCAGATAGAAAGTAGAGCTTTCCATCAAAAACATTTTGTATATTTGTCAAGTGTAATTGCCCCTTTCTAGCCTAGGGTTATGAGAAAATATTTTTGTTTAAATATGGAGTCAAGTGAATAGTTTCCATAGCCCTTAACTCACAGAATCCCAGTTTAAGGTTTAGCACAAATGCATAGACAGAGTGGTGTTTGCTCAATTCCCCTTGTTAAAACATTGGCAGCTCATCACAAATTCAGGAAGATGCCAGATGTCTGACTTAGTGTAAAAACACAGTGAGTCTGAGAACTATGGATAATTTCCAGCATGAGTTGTTAGATACTGAGATTATATTATTATTATTATTATCATCATCATTATTATTATTACTATTATTATTATATATTTATTATGATTATTATCATCATCATCATCATCATCACCACCACCATCATCATCATCATCGCTACTGGTACTACTATTAGTTATGATTTATTTTTTATTAAAGTGTACATTTAAAAATCAGAAATAAAGGTATAGAGGCAAGCCTGAAACAGAGGTTATCTTCCCCTACTGGTATTTTTCTCTTTAAAACCAGCACACAGTGCTTGTTATATCCCTTCAGAAGTCAGTGATGCGCTTTGTGCTTCTGGGAAGTGGCATTCCCATTCATACAAGATCTGAAAGTCAGATTTGAATTCAGACCCTCGCTTTATATATTCTGCACAAATACAGCTTCAGCTTCTTCCCACATGGGAAAAATTTTATTTTGCTAAAATTGACCCTGTAGCATTCATTGTGGCTGATACCCACTGACCAGGACACTGGGTATTAGCCCAAGGATGAAAGGAAGGAAAAGCACAGTTACATTCTGGGTGATTTATTTTTTTTTTGTTCAGTTATTGCCTGTCAAGGTAGTTGTAACCAATGTAAGCACGAGCATCCTCAGGACTGACAGGTTTTTCAGAGATCAAGGTGATGTTATTCTGCCATTGACTCTTTGATCAGGGTCTGATACTACTGAACTTCAACCTGACTCAAGGGAATATGCAAACACTTCGCTACTGAGTCTGAGTGTGGTCAGGAAAACAGATCTTGCAAATTGGTGTGTATACCCAACTATATCTGCTCTGAGAATATAAAGTGTATATCTGCTCTAAAGGATAAACTTGGGGAATTTTCAATTGTAAAAATGCCATAAAATAACACAAAATTGGGAAATGCTTTGAAATGGGCTGACACAAATTATATAATGCTTCAAATTTGGCTGCATTACTCTGGACAAAATTATTTTGTCTCATTTTAACAGAAGCCAGTTTAGAAGAAAAATAATTATCAGTAATTTATTGCAGATTTTATTTTTTCTCTTCTTCTTAGTGCATATTACCTTTTTGGCTGCTGACTAGGTAACTGAGACCTAATATTTTGGACACTGCCTAGTTTAGCCATTCTGCCTATGAATGTGCTTATTCTATTAATGTGTCTACAATGAACAGAGTAAGATACCTCCAGCTTTAGGAGACTTAATTTTCCTTTGGAGAAGGAAAAGGGACTCTGGTAATATCATTAATGTGATTTTCACTGATTTTTTTTTTACACTATTGTTTTAAATGGGCTATGTCTGACTTTTGAGAGAAGCTCCAAATTGCACAGAAAAGCATATGAAAACTGAGCACAGAAAGTGAGTTGGCAATACTGTTGACTACTCAAAGCTCAAAATGTTATGTTTTTTTTCTAGCTCCAATATTTCCAGGCCTCTCTTTGGAAAAGTCTTAGATGCTTTTGTGTGGTGCAATGGTCACACCCAGTGGCCAGTTGGGTTAATCACATATGTGTATTCCCTATGGATATCTGAGGCAGTTTGTTACAAGAATTTTATCTTATATACTATGACAGCTTGGAATCCAACTCAATAGCAGGAAAGCAATGTATGTCTACCTTCACCTCAAGGTTTGTTCCCAAAAGACCCTGACTGATCAAAAAGAAGGTCTGGACCATTCATGAAATGAATAGGGAAGAGGCAATGAATTCCCCATGGAGACATCTTAAAATTAGGACCTTTGACTATAATGAGCTGGTGTTTTAAAAGAATGACTCAAGGACAGGCTGAAATAAAAACCTGTACTTTTCCTTAGTTTAAAATTCAGCTTTCTTTTAACTGTGGAAAGCCTGAAACATTTGCCTGATTCTTCTTTTTTTGGCATTATCAAGGTAATTAGAAAAAAAAAAAAACCACGACCATTTTTCTTTTCCCTAAATAAAAAATGTATGGAAGCACCACGGATAAATCAAAGGAGGTGCATACATATAACCCCCCCTTCCCTCTCCTCCCAATCTAACTACAGCATCCTCTATTAGCATCACAATGACACTAATGTTTTCTTTCTCCCAGTGTAGACCATTTTGTCAAGGTCCCTGTTTTCAATTAGTGTCAGCAAATGACACATGGGTGGGAATGCTTACAGGCGTGTTCAGTGGAGGTAGCACTGTGGTCGCTGATTTTGGGGTGGGGGATGGGACAACAAAGTTTCAATGGGGAAAAAAAGGGAGGAACCACTCTTCATATAAATCTTTGCCTTAGTGCTCCCAAGGACAAATATATTAGTTCCCTTGCCCACATCACACTTGTGCAAGTCGTCTCCTCTAAAGCCCTGTGCAGCATGGTAGGGTTCATTTACACAGTGTCCACCCAAATAACAATCAAATCACAGAAGTACAGAATCATTTAGGTTGGAAAAGGCCTCAAAGATCATCAAGTCCAGTCTTTGACCAATCACTACCTTGTTAAATAGACCAGGGCAGTGTCACGTGCTGTTTATTGAGCACCTCTGGGACACTGACCTCCTTGGACAGTCTGTTCCTATGTTTAGCAATCCTTTCCATGAAAAATTCCTCCTAATGTCCAGCCTGAACCTCCCCTGGTTCAGCTTGGGGTTATGTCCCCTGATCAGGTCACTGGTTCCCTGGGAGAAGAGGCTGATCCCCATCTAGCAATAGCCTCCTTTCACAGAGTTCTAGGAAGTGGCAAGATCTCCTCTGAGCCTCCTCTTCTCTAGGCTAGACACCCCCAGCTCCCTCAGCTGCTCCTCATAGGAGTTCTGCTCCAGACCCTTCCCCAGCTTTATTGCCATCTCACTGTCCTTGAAGTGAGGGTTCCAGAACTGAACACAGTACCTTGAGCTGCAGCCTCACAGTGCTGCATGCAGAGGGAATGGTGAAATATTTATTTGAATAACTTTTAATTGCTAAATCTTTATTACTTAATTTTGCCAGTCTTCCTCCAAATGTTTTAATACATTGACTCAAAGTTATAAATAAGTGGGATTTTTTCAGCTTCTTACCAGTACTCTCACCTTTTTTAGAACAGAAAATACCTGTCTATTTCTATGCATTTCTCTCTTACCTACTGCATATGCTACTTGACTCTTCTTGAATTTTTTTCCCCCAGGAACTGGAAAAATTGTTCCCTTCTGATATGGAAACTTCTGCTACAGCTTCTGCATTGTTGAATGGGTGCTGGCACCTGCAGGAACTATACCAAGGCTTATATGATCTTTTTCTACTGAGAAGCTTCTACACATTTCTGTTGTGAGGTGCCTCAGGGAGGCAAAGATTTAGCTTCAGATAAGCATTGTCAAAGTGAGAGGCATGGCCATAAGCCTGGCTAGTGTGAATTTTGACCTCCTGCTTTGGAGGATAGGCCATGTGAGGCCTGGATGAAGTTACCCCACCCCAAACCCCTTGTGAAGGGTGGCCCAGGAGTTCTGATCTAGTTTGAGTCCCTGGGGGTTCTCCCTTGCTGTGTTTCTAGTGACCCTGAACTCCACCCTCAAAGGTGGAGACCCTCGGGGGTTCTGTCCCTCGAAACCCCTCACACTGCCTTTGCTTGGGGCTTTTCTGTCTCTGGATCTGAGTTTGTTCCCATGCTGAATAAATGGTTTCATGAACAGAGGCCCTTCTCGTTGGTATTTCATGCTGGTTCCCAGCACTGTAGCTTCTCTGGACATGATCCTGCAGTTGCAGACTGCAACACATTTCCTGGTTGAGATGCAGGCTTTGGATACTGGATTTGAATATACTGACAGTAGTCTTGCTTTTCTAACTTTTCCCTCACACACATATAGTCCATGGTCTCCCAGGGCTCCACAGACTGTATATTAGACAAAACAGAAAAGGCAATCATCACAAATTTTTTAAAATAAGTATGAATTCCTTTCTCTTGATGAAATTTTCTTTTGCGCTTAGAGCACTGAAAAAAATCACTGTGAACATTGAGAGAATGATGCCACTAATTCTTATTTCAACTGAGACAGTCAATCTGGAAACAACATAGGATGAATTCTTGGTTCTCTGAAGTGGGCTAAGAGGGTTTATGCCAGGATACTCCCCCAAAACCCCCCACACTGATATATTACAGCTGTTTTTCTGTACTCGGTTTAATTGCACCTCACAGCATGGAGATATCCAGTGCAGGTGGTTGTGCTCACTCTTTGTTTTTGCTTTGCAGGTCACATTCAAATGAAGCTTCCACATGGGATCAAACTTGACAAAAAAGAGCAGTTATACTTTAAGAAAGAGAGTTGGCCTGCTTTTTGTATCAGTTCCCTTGCTGGTTGTTTCAATATGTATGTGATATGAAGGCACTCTGTCATGTCCAGTTTGTCCACCAGTTCAGCTTAGATTCAAGAGTCAACAAACCCCCTAAATTCTGTGAAAGCTTCTGTCATTTAATGAAAATAATAAAATTTGAGTCAAAATACTTTTGAGTCAAAATACTTTTCTGTGCTGCAAAACAGTGCTGGTGCATGGGAATCATATAGGAAAACTTTGTATAAACAAAATAAAACCACTGATGCTGCTTTCTCTGACTAAATTGATAGAAGCTAAAAAAATGTTTCCCTACTTTACTGTATTCATATAATCCCATTTTAGCTCCAGTTGTCACATAGGTCTGTTTATGTGAAGTGCCAACTGTTATTTAATGATTAATATAAAATGGATATGAAATTATTTGTGAAGTTCTTTCTAGCTTTAGTGACCTTATCTTGGAGTAAATAAATAAAAAAGGAGTAAATAGAAGACATGTCTATATGTGTAGCACTGTTAAATAAAGTCTCTTGTGCTTTATATTCCCAAAATAGATATGATGTGTTCTTTTGAATGGGATTGACCCATTCCTGCTACAAGTATGAAATTAGATTTAGTGGAGAAATACCCAATTACAGAGTACAGAGCCCCTAGACTTTGTGATCAAAGAGGAGTCCTTCTGGTCTGCCACTCTTTTCAGATATGTCAAGGTCCAGCTGCACATCCTATAACATCTGGGTCAGCCCATGGAGCTGTGCATACCATCACTTTTAATTTCTCTTCTCTTTGACCACCCCAAAGTAATTCTTCCTATTGAGGAGGAGAAACTGGACCAGAAGCCCTATATCAGTCTATGCTTCATGTTTTCCCAGGACTGACAAGTGGGCACAAGGAGTTACTGTCTGTGCAGAGATTCCTCTGCATGGACATTCTGCATGTGCAGTGACAGGATTGATGTTGTTATGGTCTGTGAAGCTGAAGGTCCACCAATAATGAGAGTGTATTACTTCTGCTGAGAACAGAGCCATCGTGATGGCAGGGGGGATTAAAATCTTGTCAGGTCTGAATCCAAAATGAGGTCAGTGGGAGATTTCTGAGGCATACCCTTCGATCCATGCTTCAAGGTCTGTCGAGGGTGCATTCAGGTGTGCCAAGGCTTGATGCACTCTGGTGCCTCCTAAAGTATTTATGGTATTGCCAAGGAAGGGCCACTGTGATGGTATTAAACATCCCATCTGGAAGCAGTTTTGCCACCTCCTCTCCAGAATTATTCAGGGTGCAGAAGATGCAGCACAAGGTTTGCAGCAGGCTATAAGAACACAATACCTTTATGTAGGTATTTATATATTGAGTCTCTAAATATCCCTGGGAAACCCTGGGCAATTTACTTTAGTTCTGTCTGCCACTCAGACCAGGCTCGTCATCTCTGTGCTAAGGGCACGACAGTACATCACTGACATTAAGGGTGTCAAACATGTGACATGATGCATAAGCATGATTGCATGAATTAATTAAATGGAAACTCCCTGAACTCATTTAGCTTTTTCCTCTGCAATACATTGGTAAATAGATGTTGCACTTACTGCACGAACCTTCAATGGAGGACCCAAACCAAACCAAAACAAGTGACCCACAAAGTAATTAATCCACACGATGCTCCTGTGCTGTTTATTACACAGCAGCTTCTCTTACTTGGATCAAGTTTGTTCCTATCACTTTGAATGCAAAAAGCAGTTGATCATTTCATCCATGTGACTACAAGGGTGACTGTCACAGCTTGCAAAGCATATGGTAGCTCTTGCAACATCAGTAATAATCTCCAAGTAATGCAACTTTGGGTTATAGTCATCTTTTATTGTCACTCCAGTCTTCCAGTAGCTTCCTCCTGTCTCTCTTTTAAATTTTTTGTCTTTCATTATTATATGAAACCTTCTATACCCCGTGATTACATTATCAAGGATTACCTGCTGAAAGGGACCAAAATTGACCAAAATAAAGGCTGTGTTATTCTGAAGAAATTTTACTTATTTTGAGAGGCTTAATCAAATTAATTAGAGAATGAAATTAAACAATAAAGCAAATAATGTTTTAGGCATTTTGCAGCTGGGGACACTTAAAGAGGAAAAAGGGACTTGCCACAGGTTTGTCATACAGAATGAAATGGAACTGAGTTTTCTCCTTGAAGGTTAAATGCATCTGTTACAGATTCCACATGGAGTGGAGCTTATAAAGTGTTTATGTAAAATCTGTGGAGGGCAATGAAATACTTTTTGGTTGTCATTTGAAAGTTAAATTCTATTACATAAGGAATAAAATCCACTGCAAATATAGAAGGAAATTATTCTTTAGACATATCATAGTATTCCATTCCCACACTGAAATGAATTCAAGATTGAGCACATTCACAGCATTCCTTACAATCTCTGTAAGATTTATTTGAATCATTCTAAATGAGACACCTTGCACACTCTGCCTGTTATGGGGTATTGATAACACCTGTTTACTAATTTGAGAGCAACATCCAGTGACTCTATAGAGCAGGAGAGGTTTCAATGGCTGTCAATGTGTTAAGTCAGGTTGCAGAGTGCTTGACTGGTCAGCTAATGGAAATAACAGGGATTTACAGACAAAAGGGAATGGGACAGCAGCAAGGGTGGGGAACAAGCTACTTATGATGCTTATTATTTGAGTAATAAAATAATGAATCTAAAGGTAGAGAAATTATTGAAATATATTCTTGTTTTTGTCCAGTGACTCAGAAGCTGGGTTTATGAATCTCTGAGTAAAAAAAATTGTTGACTTGTGCAAAGAAGGGATGGAGTGTTGCTATATTTAGTTAGCAAAGCCCACTCCATCTATTTCTTGAACAAGTTCAGGTGAGTTTGATGGCCTTGTGTCTAATTGTTCATTGCTGGTAGAGACACAGACCTTGTGTTGTGCTGCCTTGTGGGACTGTAATCAGAGCACTGTCACTGTGAAAGAATGAGATTAAAACCATCTCTAAGGGAGCCAGTTCTCAGGTCTGCTCTCACGTGGGTCCGTCAACACAAATATCCCACTTCACCTTGCCAGGGCGGTTCTGGCACAAAATGATGTCAGAGTGGATGCTTTGCAAGGGAAGTTACAGGGTTTTTAGGGGTGGTGAAAGCTAAGGGTTGTTCATCCTGCCTAATCACACAGGATGTCTCTGTGAGCCTAGAAAAGGTGAGCTTGAGGTGGACCCACACTCTCCTTTGCAAAGAATGGGAAGGGATCCTTTATCTTTGCATGATCTTTCAGACTACAGGCAGGATGAAACTGGGTAAATCTGCACTTCTGGCTAAAATAATTTTAAAGCATGGAGTCTGATTGTGCCTGGCTCTTGTGTGGGTAAAAATGAGGAGGAAAGGCATAATGTGTTTTCTCTGTGCTCTTCCCACAGTATCAGTCTTATTACACCTCTCTTAGGTATCTTAAAATGATGTCTGCTCAGATCTGAAAGTTATCCTGAGCTATTTGTTTATAGTCAATGAAAAGAAATTAGAGGATGTTTTTTTCCTTTAGATGAAACATATCTAAAAGGTGGTCTGAAACAGGCAAAACAAATCACCCTGTGAAGCTGAGTCCTTTTTGCCACTGAATATAAAAGAATAAAGTGACTCAAATTTAGATAACTTCTTTCTAAGAACAAAAGTTAGATGAAATATAGACCAGGAATAAGGACCAGTTCTTGCCCTATTTCATTATATATTTTATATATATATATATATATATATATATATATATATATATATTTCATGTCCAGTTCTGGCCCCTCAGTTTGGGAAGGACGTTGAGACCCTTGAGCGCGTCCAGAGGAGGCAACGAGGCTGGTGAGGGGCTGGGAACACAAACCCTGTGAGGAACGGCTGAGGGAGCTGGGGTTGTTTAGCCTGGAGAAAAGGAGACTCAGAGTGACCTCATCACTCTCTACAACTCCCTGAAAGAGGCTGTAGGTAGGTGGGGTTGGTCTCTTTCTCCAGGCAGCATCTGACAGAATGAGAGGACACAGCCTCAAGCTGCACCAAGGGAAATACAGGTTGGATATTAGGAAATAGTTTTTCATGGAAAGAATAATGAAGTACTGGAATGGTCTATCCAGGGAGGTGGTGGACTTACCATCCCTGGATGTGTTTAAAAAAAGACTGAATGTGGCACTCGGTGCCATAGTTTAGTTGTGGTTTTAGGGCATGGGTTGGACTCGATGATCTTGGAGGTCTCTTCCAACTTAGTGATTCTCTTGAATTCTGTTGTTGATTTATTCTGGAAGGTGGAGATCTCCAGGAGGGCTCAGTTTAATGGAGTAATCTTTCCTAACCAGTACTGTACTTTTGTTGATAGGTAGTTGGTTCACAGTCCAAGGGATTTCCTGTTGATAGGTAAGTTGAGACATAGGTCAACAAAGTAAAGTGCATAGGCTTGCAAGAAAACCTTTGTGTCAATGGAAAACAAGCTCAGAGATTCTGAGCTCAAGAGTCATGTGGCCATGAATCCAGCTCCTGGTAATTATGAAATTTTTCTAGCAATACCAGTGTGATTTGTAAAGATAAACTGAGTCATAAAAGCTTCCTCATGTAGCTGAGAAGAGATAACACAGCTGAATTCATAGAGCCCCATAATATTTTCCTACCCGGAAAAGACACATTCCTTTGTCCAAATTTAAAAATAGGCACTAAGATACCCACCTTCCTTTTTCCCCTTGCTATTGTTCACTCGTGAATATGTAACACAGCATAACATTCTCAAACTATAATCTGCTCAACATTATCTAATTGCATCTGTCATTTTACTCTGCAATAAAATACTTCTGGGGAAAAAGAAATATGGAACTTAGCACTTGAGCTACTTTTTAAAAAATTGCTTCTGATTTTAAACGTGTAGCAATGACATTTACCTGCTAAAATTTAAAAAGCAAAAACAATCTGCATGTTATCAAGCTCATATGTAGTTATCATCTCTAGCTCATATGCTACAGTGCAGGCATACCTTGTTCAAGGGGTTCTTAGGGCAGAGAGGTTCTTGTATGAGAGCTGAGCTGTGGCCTATATCTCTATTTTTATTGTATGCTTTAATCAGCCTATGGACAGCCTGTTTGGTATTGTGTAATTATTGTTCCTCTGAATGTGCTAATTGCACTTTGGCTGTATAACTTGTCAATGGGAGGGGTGCCAACATATTCACTACGAAACATCTTTGTGCTATCCATGCCAGCTTCCCAGAAAATACATCCAAGATGGTTATTGATCCTTT
Organism: Cyanistes caeruleus; assembly: GCF_971803275.1. Lineage (NCBI taxonomy): Eukaryota > Metazoa > Chordata > Aves > Passeriformes > Paridae > Cyanistes > Cyanistes caeruleus. Next base: position 59,951,676 of record NC_141702.1, on the reverse strand, counting down.
TTCTTGTGCTTTTACAGCTTAATCTCCCTTCATTTCCCCCCCCTTTTTTTTTTTATTCTCAAATTGATACCCTGTGAAAGCGATTTCCTTCATCAAATCCCACGCCAGCAGTGGGCCAGCTTCTTGCATCCTTGCATGTCACTCACAGTTTCTACTTTCTCACCTTTCTTGTCTCTGTTCTTTCCCCTTAGTATATCTCCTTCCTGCTGCCACTGAAAGGGGATAGGAAAAGTCTATTATTGCTGCTTGATGGTTGGCGTTCTCGAGTTGCACAGAAAGTATTAGGCAGGAATTTGTTACTGCCTTCAAAAACCATGGGAGCCTCTACACAGACTTGTCTCCTAAAACTCAAGTACAAAGACAGTCTTGCCTTGTATGTGCTTACATAAAAAGGAAACAGCAGGGATTAATTACTTTAGACAGCTAAATAAATATTTATTTCCCCATAATAGTCTTCAAAAATATCTGTCACTGCTTCACTGCCTAACAATGGCTGGTAGCGACAAGTAGGATCTTTTTCAATGGAAGTTGCTTTTTAATGAGTGTTTTTCGAGTAGGAGGTTTAATCTGATGCTGCTTTTGGAGCAATGCCTGGCCTATCCCAATACAAACTCTCTCTGGTTAACAAAAGCCTGCATTTTTAAACTGATCTAGCTCAGCTGATGCTAGTTGATTCTTTTATTTAATTCAGGCTTGTTTATGAGTCAATTAGCATTTAAACTGAGCTCCCACCCCTCATATAAACTCTCAGCCACCTAAACCAAACAAAGCAACACTTTCTCCTGCTTTTAGGGGCCACTAAGCACCTATACAATATTCTACTGTAGCATTTTTGAGTTGCCAGGGCTTAGAGAATTCATCCAGTGATTTTGGCTGAGATTCAGTCACACCAAAATTAGATTAGATAACATCCTCAGAGTAGGAGTCTGCACTTCCATTTCTCTCTCAGTGTCCCTGCTGCCTTCCCTGGAAGAAACCTCCTACTTGGAGTGGTGGGGCAAGTGGTGAGGTGAGATGCAGTGCACCTAAAGCGGCCTGAAAATGCTAAAGTATGCCTATTCATTCACCTTTCCAACCATTTGCCTCTCCTCCTCCTGCCGTATTAAGCAGAAAATTCCTTTTTAATTTTGTTTAACTCTCTGCCACACTTGGTGTGTAGGACTTTTTGTAGATTTTATGTCCACAAAACAGATCTATGGCACACAAATTGGAGCCATTCCCTGTGACATTCACGGCCTCATGTTCTGCTATGTTGTTTCTGCATAGCTTTAGGAATAGAATTAAAGATGCTGGTAATTTGGGGAAATGAGCTTTCAAGCAGAAACCATGCATATGGTTCAATTCTGGACCATAGGTGAAGTGCATTAACTGTTCTATTGATTTTCCAGTGGCTCTGATGAGTTTCTTCAAGCACTCTACCAGCTTTTCCAGGGGCCAAGATCCCCACACATCCATAGAAGATTGTGGTGACACTGAGAGCATGTGGAAGGATGTTCCTGTCCTTGAACCCAGCAGCAGACAGAGAACAGAGCCTGGTGTTTTGACAGATAATGTGCCACCTTCTTACCTCACATGTGGCTTCTAGAAATCTTTCAAACCTTTCTCTTTGAATTAGCAGCAGAAATTTGAAGATATTTCATGTGATGTTGGCAATGGTCCTGTTTTCAGAGGAGGTTGGACTCATCCTTCAGAGGTCTCTTCCAACCACTATCTCCTCAGCCATATGAACCAGTCAATATTTAATGCCCTGGATTCGGGTCACTGAATGCAAGCATTGAAGGCCCAGTCCATGTTTGTTGGGACAACAAAGCTCTTTTTCAGGCCATAGATAAAACTGAGCTTCTGAACTTATGCAATATTTATTTGCCACAAGTTTTCTCAGGCATTAGTAGGAGAGAGGGTTCTTGTTTGAAAGCTCCATAAAAGACACGTCAGAGAGAGACACCACAGCTCACTTTACCAGAAAGAGCAGCTGTTCTGCAGTAGTGCCCCAGCACCTCCTGCTTGTGCAGAGGGACGTGCCCAAAAAAGGAGGGTGCTTTGGCTTGTTCTGGACTCTCACAACAGTGACCTGTCTTCCTAGGGGTAGGTCTGGGCTGTGTCCTCCTGGGACAGAGGTGGAAGAGGGAGAGTGAGGGCACAAGGATGTGAGCAGGGAAATAGAGATGGGTGGTGTAGGAAAATGAGAGAAAAAGGCATCTCAGAACAAATGTCAAGTGGAGTCCGGGGCACAGAGGGGAGCTGCCATGTGGAAATGGTGAGTAAGGAGAATATGGAGAGTGGTAGAGGGAAGTGGTGCATTCTCCTCCCCTTGTCCTCAAGGGAGGGAGTGTGTTGTGTGGGGGAAAGCAGGCATGTGCTATGGGATGGGGCACTATGTGTGATGTGAGGCGAGACAGGAGGTGGTATGGGGACCCCCTGAAGCAGAGAGAGGTCAGACAGACCATCAGGGATCTTGTGTGAATAGCAGTGTCTCTTGCACACAGACCTATGGAAGCAGCAAAGTGTACAACGCACAGGATGCTCAAGGGAAGGCTGGAAGAACATGTAGTTCTTCCATCACAGCCTGACACCTTCTCCAGCTTTGAGCAAGGAGTGGGAAGAGGAGAGTGTTTTCAGGAAAAAGAGATCTAACTCAAGAGTCACCTCTCTTCTTCTCCCTTCCCCCATTCTTTATGTTTATTTGTGCAGTCAGGTACTTGATGGGTGGTTTAATGTATTCATTTTATGTATGCCAGGGTAGCTCCATCACTGATTGAACTCCACTGAATCCAGATCATTATTAGAAAATTGCTTTATAAATAAGCCTGGACTGAGAGACACTTTCTATGTTAAATAGAAAGCATTGTGCTTATAGGCTGCCGCATGTTTTCTTGAAACGCAAACACTGGCAGCAGGCACATCATTGTTAAACTAATTAAAGTTTAAAGAGAGACCTTTATACATACTAGTCTAGCTAATTTGTTGTCACAGGATCATAATTCATTAAATATATTTTCTATTGTTAGTTAAATCAATAGTGAGAAAAACAGAGCATATGGAATATGTCAGCTGATGAGTCAAGATGGAAGGAAACATCTTTACTGAGTCTTTAAGATATGCCTTTTTCTACAGGTCCCTAGGAAGTTTCAGTGTAAATAACTATGATGGACTTTGCCTGCAGATATCCTGCTATGCTGAGCTGTGATACTTCCATTTTACAAAACCACTTGAAAACAATGTTAAAGCAACTACTGCTTAGTGGTAATTCAGGCCTCTGTATTGGAGAGAAAATTTGGAGATGTAAATGGAGGACAAATTGATCACATGGCATGAAAGTTATGACAGTTTTATTTAAAATAGATGTGTGAAATGATTCATCCCAGGACACCATACCTGTTTTTGTTTCTGCATGTCTGTCCCATTCCTCTTGCGGGGTGGCTCAGCTGCTCCAGCAGCATCAGCTGAACTCCTGCACAATAGAACACGGTGTTTAGAGAGAAAACAAAACAGATGCCAGCTGTGCTGCTCCACCCCAGATACTGCTTTGTCAGCACAGGAGCCACCTATGCACTGGCAACAGAAACACTGAAGACAGAGGCAGGGCAGATGGCTGAAGGCAGAAGCTACAGTGCAGTAGCAGGTGAATCAGAGTTGTCAGTCCAATGTGGCATCCTTGAGCTCTAAACTCAGTTCTGGCAGTAGTTTATTGGTTGTCTTATTGGTTGTGTCAGCCTGCTGCATAGGTGAAATGTTTCTTGGTGCGCTGTATCTCCTAATTTTCCTGGGAACCAGGTGGGCCTTTGCCCTGGGATTGGAAGAAAATGGAAATGATCATCCTGGAAGTACAGATTTTTGAAAGTAATTTTTATTCTTACATAATTTGTTCCTTTCATTCACAAAGTCAAATCCTCATGAAAAGCCATCTCATAGGTACTGGGTACCAGTACTTCAGAGAACACTGGTATGACATGGATTTGAAGGAAGCTGAAGCTCCAGAGTTTTCTTTTATTTGTATTTCACCTCTGGCCAACTTATTGTCTTTCCTTGGCAGGAATGGTTTTCTGCATCCTTCAGAGATTCTTGCTTTTGAGTTTGAATGTCTGTCAGTAGCAGGGAAGAGGACATTTAGAGTCCAAATGCTTTTGGTCCCAGCAGGGGCAGACTTACATTTTTCCTTTGACTGAGGCTGAATGAAACTACTGTACTCCTCTGAACATTTGCTTATATGGGAACTCTCCCTGAGCCATTCTTTCAGAGCACGTAGCTGCCTATCTCACCTCCTTTCCTTATCAAATTAAAACAAGTGGTTCCGTGACTGTGGTGCTAATCAAGATGAGGGTCCTTGTGGATTTGTTCTCAACAACTCATGCTCACTCTCTCTTTTCAACAGCCCTGGCTGTCCTTCCCATGCCCATTCTGCCACTGTTACTGCAATCAGTGCTTTAGGTCCTCTCAGCATCTTCTAAATGTCCTTTGTCTCATTTCTTCCCTCCCATGGTCTTAAGCAATCTCTCCTATCCAGTCTTTACAGTATCTGCATTTCTATCCCATATTTACTTCCACCCCTTGGGACTGGGCAGGATTTGACAGCTCCAGTAGCCAGGCTGCAGCAGTATGAAGGGGTTGCCTGCAGGGTGCTACCAAAAAACCTGGTTGCCAAGCAAGACAAATAAAGGGGGAGCTCTGCCTATGCTCTACAGCAGAAGGGTGGAAATGATCTTTTTTCTTCCCCAAACTTTGTGATTTCCCAAAGTTGTAAGATTTTAATATGTGTTTGATGCTGCCTTTTTGGTCAATTCTGGCTTCAATGATACATGCCCTTTCATGTTTCTCACAGAAAGAATGCAGCCAAAGAAGGCAGCCAAATGGCTTGAGGGTTTAAGCTCCTGGACTGCCTAAGATTTTGGGCTGCATAGGAGCATCATTTCTTTCTCTCATTGGTATTTTGTGGGTCATGCTGGTGTTTTGCCAGCATCCAAATCCTGATGAAGTCATGGAGGACTCAGTGCTCTATGCCTGGAGTGTCCAAGAGTTTGCATTTTTCCTCCTGATCAATCTTTTTGATATTTTTGTGCTGAAATGGCCAAACCATGTGTTTCTATATGCCAAAAACTCATGGAAAAATTATAAAATAAACTAATTCATAAGGACACCAAAGAGAGCCTTGTTTTCTCAGTCTGAATCATGTTTTCTTGGTGAATGGCTGAAACTTGACATTGGCACAAATATATCTAGCCAGTAACTGTTGCTAGTCTGTGCCAAATAATAAAAGTTGTTTAAAGGACTGGCAAGTACTAGAACAAATAAAGCAGTGACTTCATTGCATTGCAGTTTAATTTCTAAAGTATAGTTAGAAATAAAACATGCTAACTAACAACCACAGCAGTGAGTTCTAAAAGTTGCAATTAAAGAGATGACTCCTCTTCAGAGATCTTGGTGAGTGTGCCGTAAGACCTGTGAGCTGTCAGTGAAGAGAACCTTTTTTCACTAAAAAAGATGTAAAAGGTATACTAAAGAGATGTCTGATTCCTTATACTGATAGCTCTGTCAGACCTGTTCATGATGGATGTGATTGGTACTGTCAAATATAGACACTGGGTAATGCTGTCTTTAATTAGCATTGAAGAGTGCCTCACATTAGCATGAACGAGAGCTGTGCCTCTTAAGGGTAGAGAAGCAGAACATGGCCAAATGGGGACTGTAAATGTCTGTCCAGCAAAAGAACCTTCCCACTGCTTTAAGACAGTTGAACAATCAAATACTGTAAGATTGGCTGGGCTTATGGGTCCTAGTAAAATTGGAGAAAGAAGGAAAACTAACTCATGGGTTCTCATGGGTTGAATTCACCCTCCAATGGAGCTGGAGCTGAACCCAACCATTCAATGAGAGCAGAGCTTGAGCAGAGCTAAACCTGCTGTGCCACTGCTGTTCTCACAACTCCTCTTACTTTTTAGATAAATTTGGTTGAGAAATTTTGCTCAAAATATTTTTGCATTAAATTTGAAAGTAAACAAGCATGGTTTGAATTTAAAGTTGATGGAAACCAATAAATGTAAATTGAAACTTACTTTCCTTGTAGACCTTGCCACTGAAAAATGAAAAGAAAAATAGAGTAAGTTGTATTTTCTCACAAAAGAAAAGCATTTTCTGACAAAACCTCATTCTTTAGAGAAATTTATTTTTCAACCAACATTTTTGACTAGCTGAAGTTTCAAAATAAAAAAGCAAATATACAAACTTACAGTTGATTGTTTACTGCCCAGTAGCATTTATTTCAGATGAAAAATAAAAGCAACCTGCAGCACATAGAAAAGAGGGATGGAATGAAGACCAGAAGAAAATGACAGGCACAGGTTGAAGAATAATTCACCATTCAGCAACATAAATTGGCACATTTGTTGTGTAGTTTACCAGCATCCAAAGCCTTTTGTATCTCCATTTTCGCCCACAGTCTTTCATTCCAAATATTGCAAATTGGTAGTTTAGAATTATTGCACTATCTATTTTGAAATTATTGTTCCTCATACTTCAGAGAGACTTAGAAGGTCACAGAATGATTTCATGGTCTCCCATGAGTCATGGTAGTTACAGAGGGGTTTTACAAATTCAAATCAATAAGGTTATGCTTCACCATAGAGGGGCAATCAAAAAAGGTTGTTACCCTGAAAAAGAGCACCATTTATTAATAATGATGTTCTTTGACTCAACAAAAACTTCTCTTTCATCTTCAGGAGTTATATTTAAGTTAAAAGCTTCATTAAAAATTTCAATATTAAAATTATTTTTCATTAGGTTAATATGTACATGTATATCAGCTTGGAGTAAGGGAGAGAAACCTTTTTGCCTGTTCCTCTCTGGAGCAGAGACTCCTCTGTACCACCAGCATGAAAAGGAGACAACACACATGATACAAACTCATAAGCAGAAGATAAAAAATGCTGCAGCTAGCTGTGTCTTCTCAGAAACTCAGAGCAGTGCAAAAGAATCTCCAGGCAACTATTTTGTTAAAAGAGCAAACCCTGAAGTTGCATATGCATGTAAGGATGAAATGCCACATCTGTTGTTCATTTATTAGCAGCTAAAGATGCAGAGCTCTTTCTTTTTCATTTTCGAGCCTTTGTGTATAATGTTTGCTCACCTACCACATGAATGGCTTGTGTTTTTGAAGTTCTTGCACAAAGTCCTTTATTAATCATCATCTCAATTTGGAACAAAAGATGGAAGGAGAAAGAGGAGAAGGAGAAGGAGAAGAAAGAGGAGGAGAAAAGGTAACAAAAGGCTAATGTGGAACTAAGAACTCCAAACCAGCTTAATCACTCAAAAATTAAATCATCATAAAAAGATATGTATTTAATTCATGCTAGCAGGTGGAAGAGATAGGTGACCAAAGGTTGCAATATGTTCAATACAGCAAAGCAGGAAAGAGGAGATTTCTTTAAAAACCCACAGCTGATTTAGGAATAGCAACCTGCTTAAGAAGTTTAAACCCTAGGAAACATGAGGCTTTTGAGAGATTAGCAACATGTGAAGAAAAATGAAAAAGGAAAAATACTCTACAAAATTTTAATGGTGAGTTTGGGAAAAATAATACAAATAAGTGCAAATGACGTGAAAGGAAACAGAAACTGAAAAAAAAATTATTAGTTAAGTTCACAAATGTAACTTCTATTCTGTGGAAGAGAAAACTGTGCTTTTTCACTGTGAGCTTCTTGTAAGCAGCAACTTTAGCAGACGCACTGTATAACTGCTGTCACAAGTGGAGCACCAGCTCTCGTGCTGCAAACATCTCTGACCTACTGATGGTTCAGGGAGTACATTTCTTGGAAGGACAGCAGCTCATAAGTAGGCAGATTGTTTTCCAGATGTTTTAAATATTGCCAAAGGAAGCCAACAAAAACATAATGTAAGAACAACTGAATCAGTTGTCCTGTCATAGATATTCCTAGAAATCTCTCTCTGGAGCTGAAATAGAAACTTGGAAGAGTCATTCTGGCCAAGTTAGACAAAAACTAACAGAGATTCCAAAATTAATTTATTCCACAATAATTATGCAAAAGAAAAATTAGTGCTTCCCTGTGGCTGGTAGTCTGAGCTAAAAAGCATGTAAAATGGGGAAACAAATCCCTAGTGGGAAATTGTTTCTGGGGACAACTGGATGTTTCAGCTCTTTTCTGACAGGGTCCTCAAAAAAACAAAAAAAAAAAACCACCAAACTAAAACAACCCACAAGCTCACATCTGTGCAATTTTAATGCACCGTTTAGAAGGCCTCAGTTTACCACATTATTAGGAAAATGCTTTTTAAAAACTCTAATATTTCCCACAAATACATAATAAATGACATGAAACTGGAGGAGAAAAATAATAGAGAAATGTTGCAATCAGAGGCTCTGGTAAGCTCCTGGAATGGATTCAAATTAGGAGGTTGAAATGCAGAAGACAAAAATATGAGTTCAAGGTTAAAGAAATAACCAATCTAGGAAAATGTAGCAGGGGGAAAAAAAAGCTTGGAAGAGGATGCAAATAGGTCTGATTACTAATATATCCTTATACATACATAAAAAGACATACAGAAACTTAAAGAAAAGGCAAATTTTTTGGGGGGACTTTATATTCAAACAGCTTTAAACCATTTAAACTGCTGTCTGAAGGTCTTTAGTGTGTAAAAATGCATAATGGGCATGGATGGGTAATCACAACAGGGACTTCCTGAATCTCAAATAGTTGATAAAGAAGGAACCTGTCCTCGGAGTGTATGATAATAAGCACCAAACAAAGCTGGCAGTTGATGCTTCTAAGCAAGGCCTTGGGGCAACACTTTTAACAAGGAATGGTGATCACTGGAGACCCATGGCATATGCTTCTGGATACCTAACTGGAACAGCATGTCAGCATGCACAAAAAGAATTGTAGGCTCTGCCTTGTAGTTTATGCATGCAAAAAAGCTCAATTTTTTTAATATGGAGTACCAGTGCTAGCAGGAACTGATCACAAGGCATTACTGACAATTGCTGAAAAGGGTTTTGCAGGCAGATCTCCTGGATTGCAAATAAGATATGATTTACAACTCAAATATATAGAGCAGTCATACATAGAGCAGGCATTCTGTCCAGAGCTTTCAACAGAACTGAACTTGTACAGAAACAGAGTCTTATGTACATGCAAAAATTGTTTGGAATTGTTTTTCTTTTCAAACAGGAAGTCACTGTGGAGACCTGTCACTGCAGAAAGCCAAAATACTAAAACATAAATACCAAAATTTTAGAAGGTAATGCAAGCTATCAGTCTCACTAACTGGACACCATTTACTGGTCCTTAAACAATTTAGAAAGATGATTCTATATAATATGAAGTATATTTTCTGAACATTAGTCCATTGCTGATGATATGCATGATACCAGTGTATGCAGAAAATTAAAAGTGTTTTATATCACATTTATAACATTAACTATGGGTCAGTGTTGGTGAAATAGCCAAAGAATGAACAGTTAATTTCAGAAACATTGGTAAATTAAAAAGAACCAGCAATGATGGCAATTCTCCAAAGTTAAGATTCATGCTCCACAGCTGAAAAAGATTTATTTATGTTTGCTGTAAAAAAAAATCACATTCTTTTCAGATCATTATTCCTGGTATCCAGAAATAACATTGCTGCAGAAGTCATCTGTTGAAAGTGTGATCTCACGTACAAAGCTGATATTTGTCTGCCATAGCACACACCCCATGGCTTTGTCAGATAATGAGCCACAATGCAATTATTAGGAATTTAAGTACTTTTTAACAGAGTTTTAGATACATTACTTCTTATTCAGGTTATCCACAGTCTGATGGTAGTGAGGGAAGATCTCTTACACAATCTGCTAAGTTCAACTCATACCCCATTTAATAATTATTTAATTGCAGAGCAGTACTGTGGACACTGAAACATGTTCAGCAGCAAACTTAGATTAAGACTATCCAGTCTTAGTGGTGTAATTAATGATGGTAAAGTGAGGGATGTCTAACTGCTGTGAACAAATAAACAGAGAACATCCTGTATTCATTAACATGGCAGGAACAGAATCTTGGCAAACCAATTTGAATTTAAAGGTAATACATGTAGTGTCACAAAAGGCTGCTTTTATGAGTATTTGCTCTTCTCTCTGATGAGTGAGCACTGATCTGTTGGACAGAGAAGAGGCACTTCTCTTTCTTCCCTTGGTGGGAAGAGATAGACACCAAATCTTAAAAACAAGTAGAAAGGAGCCCATGGGCCAGACAAAATCATTGGACTGGACAAAACAGAAACATAGGGAGTAAAAAAAACCATGGAATATCTCAAAGAAGTATCAGAGAACACCAGGTCAGATAAGGATTGTTAACTGTGGATGTATGTGTTGTACTCTAAGTAGTGGGTTTTTGTTGTTATTGGGGTTTTTTTTGTTGTTATTGGGGGTTTTTTTGTTGTTGTTTTGTTTTTTGTTCTTTATTCCTTTGGAAATGAGAAAAAAAATGATAATAACTTATCTTTGATGAGTTTGGAGTATAACATTCTTTGATTAAGAATGGAGGGTTTTAACTGCCTACAAACTTGAGAGAGAAAGTGAAAGATGCAGGCACAGACACATTTTAATAGTCTTAGAAAAGCCTAATCGTATTACAAGCTCTGACAGAATGGCTATGCATGTACTGCTATAAATTTGAGAGTTATTTGCAATGAGATTATTAATAGTAGGAAAACTAATTTTAATGATAAGTTTTTCAGGTTTACACTGGGCAGAGTGGTATCAAAACCACAGTGATCTTCTTGGTGGTAGAAGATGAAAAAGCTGCCCTGGGCTTCAGCTGATATGTGATCAGGAAATCTGGAGTGAGCAGATTTACAGACATGCACTCCATCCTCTGAGAGAAGGGGGTGGGTAGAAAAAAGAGCTCAAAACATATTTCAAGAAAGGGTAGTTTTGGGGGAAATTTTGAGGGAATTTGTAGGTATTTTACTCTTGATCTGTGCTGGGCTTATATCCAGCAATGCTCCAGGTCCTTGAGAAGTAGCAAGGACATGACTAAAAGCAAGTCAGGAGGCCCTTTGTGTTTTGGAGCAACTGTTGTGAGGTTGGAAGGCATTAGTAATCTGTACCCATAGCTTTCTTTTTATCTTTGGAAAACTTGTAGAAGGCAGCAGTCTGGATGCATCTCTGGAGACAGCTTAACTTTCACAATGAACAGTTTAACAGAAGTGACAGCTTAGGTAAAATAGTGGGGGAAAATAAACCCAGAAAAGAAAGTGTCTGCATTTTGTGGGTGGAAAAGAACACAGAATTTTCCCAGTGTCTGTGACTGTCTCTTTTAGCCATGAAACGTCTGCAGTCATTGGTGTTTTGCCTTCACATCAATGGATTTTGCTCTTTTGTCAGGCAGGTTTTAACCTCTCAATTTTACTGGCATTGCTTCTGATTTACAGAGATCTAGGAAGAAAAAGAAGGCACTTTCCTGACTAATTCCTGATTGATAATATAGAAAAGCACTCTATACCATGGCAAACAAACAGAAGAAGAATTTTTAGTATCATTGCTTTTTCTTTAAATTACAACAAATAAGAGTAGCCACAGCTTTTCATATCGGTATTGCACTTTTTTTTTCTTAAAGTTGATTTGCATCTTGGAGTGCAATTTGTAATTTCTAATCAGAGAAAAGAAAAATAAGTGAATTTATTATGTGGTGCTTGTTGGAGCTAAGTAAACTTTTCCTATGGAGATGACACAGCAGTGCTGGGTAGCATTCAGTAACCCAGCAAAAATCCTAGTCTGTTGTGCACAGATCGAGCTATTTAGTGTGTGTGTGTGCATCTACATATATAGATATCTATCTGTGTACCTATTTATTTTGTTTTACCTGTATTACTCTTCTGGTTTGCATAATTAAATGGAAGTAGGACACCCAATGTGGTAATTTCTGGTAGCACCTACAAACAACGGTGGGAAAATTTCAAGGCTGTTGTTTTGCAAGGGATGAGTTATTTTCCATTTCTTTCTGCTATAGTTTTAAGTTTATTCATGTGTTTTAATGACCTCCTACCCTTTAAAAATAATTTAACCTACATGAGATGATGGATTAACCCTCAGTGCTTGCAGTCATGCTGCTTTGACCAAAGTGGACCTCCTCATCACAATGGGATAGATTTCATGCCTTTTTCCAAGAGAAGGAAGTGAACACATCTGTTCTTCACACCAAAAAAATACTAATATTTCTTTCTCCAATGCTGGGATTGCTGAAAAGCAGCTCTCACTGTGACAAATAACGTAGCCATAAAATGTTTCCATATCTCTTCATTTGTGTCCAGTTAAAACACAAAGATACCACAAAACAAAAAGAAGGTGGCAATGCATACCTCCATTCCCTTTTCTTCTGAATGTGTCAATCAAATTTGCAACTTCTTTCTACATTTCAAGATGGAGATATTCCAGCCCTCACTTGAAATTTTAGGAATCATAATCCTGTGATGGAGGGGAGCAGAAACACCTCTGTGTCCTTGCTGCTAAGAAATACATGAAAGGACTGTATTTGGCATCTACATGCCTACTATGCTGTATCTTGCTCTAAACAGTAATTTTGGAAGAGCAAAGGAGCAGCCTTCCTTGGACTCTTTATGTATGTCTTTCTCCTGTCCACAGAGCAGCTCTCTGCATGCTAACTAACACCTCGAAGGAGGCGGGGGCCCTGTAAAGATCATTGTGGTTTCTATTGTTCTCTGTAGTCACAGGAAAATGAACACAGCCTCTCAAAAAGTTCCCTCCCACGGGAAGATACTCAAGGAGAGAAAATTGCTATGAATTTGCCCTCTACTTCAGACACTTACTTGCTCACACAGTTCTAAAGTTGTCAAGTGTATTTATACATATAAAATAGCAAATGTTTGATAGTGCCTTTTGTCCCCTGGGACAAGATCATCTGCATATTGCCGACGGGGCTTTAGGCACTGTGTAAGCATGAGTGTTACATGACAACAGCAGGCACATCTATTCTGCCCTGAACCCAAGCAGGTTAGCATCTACCTGTGACAGGATGGAATTGGACAGAGCTCTGACTTCATGGCCAGCAGCCAAGGACTTGAACTGCCCCACAAATGTTATGGTCTGAGGCATTTAGGGAGTGTCTGCACCCTGCTCTGTATTCTTCGACTCCCAGGAAGATAGCGCAGCAATGCCTATCCTCCTGGGGGTGGTGAGTGAAAAAAGTAATCTTTGAATTTTGTTTTTAAGTGGCTGGAGAAAGGAGACAGTTAATTTTCTGCCCTCTTTTTATTTATTTATTTATTTATCTATTTATCTATCTATCTATCTATCTATCTATCTATCTGAAACGGACATAACATACTTAGAAACTGTCTGGGCAAAGAAATGCTACTTAAAATCACAGTTTGATGAGGTGGGAGAAAGGGAGAAATTCTGTTCCTAGATATTTGCCAAAAACTCTGCCCCTTCCTATTTCAATTGTGGCCCAACATTTCTCTCTGGAGCTACAGGCAAGTTCTGTAGGACTCACTAGTCACAGTGTGTTTTGTGTCACACCTACCTGGTTGGTACCCTGCCACCACGGGGGATGTGGAGATCTGCCAGAGGCTTCTGTTTCTATTCATAGGCTTGAAGAACACGATCCAGCCATGAGAACTGCTCAGGGAATAGCCCTGGCATCAATCCCATGGCATCTTGGGGTAGACTGGACAGGAACTCTCCTTTTAAATGCAGCAGGAAGATGAGTGCCTCCATATAATATTAACAGGACCAGAGACTTTTGCAGATTAAGTCAGTGCAATTTAGTTAATTTTAGTGTTGCTACCCTAATTTTCAGCAGAAGTTTCAGACTTGAAAAGGATTTTCTTTTAGTTGCGTCTAGCCTAAAATAAAATACTCTTTCTGCCTTGAAGAAATATGAAGGAAATAAAGAGAAAAGGCTGGATTATAGGATTCTGTGCAGGATAAATTTGCACCCAGAAAAAATGAAAACCCAGGAGTCTGCAATAAAGCAAACACCTGCCTAACAAAAGTATACTGAAGAAGGATGTTTTAGACAGCATCAAGCGCATCAGCAAAGCCCCAAAAAAGAAGAAGCAAAAACCTCAGTCGTAAGTAACTGGCACCAAATAAAAGGTTGTTAACCACATGGAGATCTGTCTTTGGACACCGCCAAATTGAAAACTGAATGGAACATAATTTTGAAGATTATAACTGGAGAGATGATTAGAGGCATGGGGGAAGGTTTTTCAAGGACTTACTAAGGAAATGGGATTGTAATTAGAAAAGGAAATGGAATCAAGAGAAGATTTCTAAAAGGTGAAGAGAAAAGGCTTTTGTAAATAGTAAAAACACATGTTAAGAAGCCAAATTGACAACACAATGTTAGTGTGAGTTCACTTGTAATTTTTAGCCTGAAAATGATAGAGAAGTGCATTTTCAATCTAATTACTTGCAATTTTATTTCACCTTTACATTTCTATCAGAAATGACTTATAAAATTCCATACTTGTCGTGAGAAAATGGAGATGGTATCTCAGTCTTGGAGTGGCCCAGTCTGGCTGATATTGTAGATGTGCTTATTTCCATGTGTGCATTCCCCCACTGCTTTGCATATGAACATTGGCAAGACTAGGACACTGAGTACTGGGGTCTTGCTTAAGTCCTCTTTGGTGTGTTTTTTTTTTTTGTTTGTTTTTTTTTTTTTTTTTTGTTTTTGTTTGTTTTTGTTTTTGTTTTTTCCCATATAGACAATTTAAAGAGAAGAAAACATACCAATTAGGTATTATGTACCAGTTCTTTACTGTGAGGGTGCTGAGGCACTGGCACAAACTGCCTGGAGAACCTGTGGATGCCCCATCTCTGGAAGTATTCAAGGCCATGTTGGATGGAGCTCTAGTAGAAGGTGTCCTTGCCCACATCTGGGAACAAAATGATCATTAATGTTCCTTCCAATCCAAGCCATTCTATGATTCTAAGATTTTTTTATTAAATGTTTCATATATAGCTCCTTAGACAACAGCAACACAGAAATCTAAATGGAGAGGTAATGAAGAGAGATAAGTGAAAGCCACAGTTCTTGAGCAGCTCAAGAGCTGATTTTGCATGAGACCTCCCTCACATGGGTAACACAGGGCCTCTCCTCCATGGAATTTCCTAGCTGAAGGGGAAAGCAGACCATAGAGGAGAATGAAGCTGAAATCTCCACTGTCATTTGGGATGCAACACAGCCCCCAGCTGTCTCTCTCTGGTGTGATCCTTGGGTTGTCCCAAGTCTCTTCTAGACTGTAGTAAAGACCAGCAGTTTGGGGAATTAAAAGTTCACATTTGTCTCGGTAGTTAGAAAAAAAGAACAAATGGATTTCTATGACTCTGCCTTGGCAAATTTCACTTCTAGAACATGGCCTTAGCGGTCCATGGAGTCTGTGTGGGTTGTCTGCCCTGAAACAAACCCAGCTTTAGGTGTCCACAAGCTGGAGAATTGCTGACTTTACTCCTGAAGAAGTCAGAGTGACTGCAGTCTGTGCTCTTGTAAAAGCTGGGATCAGTACTGGTCATGAGAGTATTTGTTACAGGGACACCACACAGAAGGCAAGAAGTGAGGGTAGGCAATCCCCATCAATAAAATCCCAAGAGCATCTCCAGTTCATAATCAGTGAACATCCATGGCCTCATCCCAAACCTGTCTCTTCAGGTAACGCTGATGTAAGGTTTCTTATCAGAGAGTATGATTCACCCAGGTACATCTCACAGAATCCTTTTCCAAACAGCCATAGAAACCTGTTGTTTCACTGCACAATGAAAATGTGGCAGGAAAAGGGGATTTTATGCTTGCTGGGTTCAGCTGACATGTCTCCATATCAGCTCACTGCAGATTACTAAGGTACACTTGGGATAAATTAAGTGACTGAAGTGAAGTGTGTAAACCCATCCACAGCAAACACCTTGCCTTGTGGGGTATATTTGCAGAGATTATGATTATTGTTTGAGGTAAAAAAAAAAATAAGTAAAGGAGTACATTTCTGTATGCTGTATCCTGCCTTTGAGGTGGAGAAAACTTCATAATCCAGTGAGTTGAACTCAAAAGCAAATGTTGGGAGGCTTAGGATCTACATGGCCTTACTGATGGCCAACCTTGGGCACGTCTGGCCACGAATGCTGATCCTGGCTGGCGGTATCAGAGCAGCTCTGAACAGGCTGCGTGTCTACATCGTCTAGTGCTGTACCTCGCAGAGATACTAATTGGGTCCTGGAAGCAATATAGGCATGGCAGCATGTTGCTGTGTCAAGCTAATTAGTGGTGCTTCTAACAAGCACAGGTGCAGCAGCAGGTTGACATGGCTCTAGTGCTGCCTGTTCAGAGCTACCCTGGCTGCCTCTGCCCTGAGCTCTGCACGGCGGCAGAGCTGTCACCTTTCTCACACCATTAACCTCCCTGGGCAAAAATGAGCTGGATTTGAAGCGAGTGGAAGATTTTGTTATATACATATGTGCGGTGCCTTAGATTCTCCATCTGTGAAGCTGGGCATAATAAAATGCATCTGCCTTTGCAAATCACTGAAAATCTACAAACGAAAAGTGCTGCATGTTGTCAGTATTAGGATCTCTTAATTCTTACTCTTCATTATACTCTTTTCCTTGCTTTATAACATATGTGCTGAAATAGAGGACGTGAGTTTCAACCTGCCCCAAAAAAAGGAAAAAAATAAAAATAGCAAAACGTTGGAAGGGGAAGTAAAAGCCACTGAGTACTGAACAAAATGCGAGCAGAGTTTGTATTATTTATACAATTTTGTATTCTTGCCTACTGCCGAGCACATGAAAGTTGAATATTCCCTGTGCTTTAGAACAGGGAGAAAGTAACAGCAGAAACTGAAGCAGGATGGTTGAAATCACAGGTGGGAGAATAATTTATAATGGATAATTTATTCAACAAATTTTTTCTCTTAACTCTTCACAAATTATTCTAAAACAGATTGCTGTTTTCTCAGATTCACTTGTTATGTGAAATTATTTACTGAACAATTCTTTTAAGTTGTTTGTGAATTTAAATTGTAGAAAGTGGGTATACTTTTGATTTGACAAAAAAGCTCCACAGAGCATGTTTTTGTGAGCTGACTGGAGCGATGCTGCCTTCCCTGGCCTCCATCTGCCTCCACATAGCTCCATGAAGGTTTGGATCCTTCTCTAGTGGGACAGCTTCTCAGAAGGTAGCTAAATCAGCATTTCTGGCACCAACTCCAAATTCCTGGCCATTTTGTTTCTTAGCACTTTGCCAGCACAAGGGTAAAATACTCCTTTAACATTTCACAAGAGTGATGCAAAGAGCCTCCTGCCTGAAAGGTTGTTTATTTTTCCAGCCATTTCATCTGCTTTGACAGAAGTGTAACCTCCCTTTCCCCAGCCTATGCCTTCTTAAAGTCCTTCTCTCAGCCTTTGCAGCCACAGCCACATCATTCTTGTTCAGCTACAGTCTCCTTCATGCATCCCTTTACCCTGACGGTGAATAATTATTTGGGGAGGTTTCTGAAACTCTTGAGGAAATGATACTGGTTTGCATTGGATGTGGGGCTTTTGAATACACTGATCTGATGATTCTTGAGAAAGCATTTGAATAAAAAAGCTTTTGCTCCTCATCAGCTGAGCTAAAGTTTTTCCTTCCCTTATGGTACAATATGAGGGGAAGATGCGGGGGCATTAGCCATGTGGCTAGCCCACATGCCAGGTGGCTATTTTGTCACCATGCCATCAGCACCGGTGTCTCCCCTTTCCCTAAAATACAAGAATAGGTGTACCCGTGCTGGCCTGTGAGTGAACCCTATTTTCAGCAGTTGTTGGGAGGGGTAGAAAGGTTTTCCTGTGTATGAGCTAGTAATGATCCATCTGCAGAACGTGCCACTTGCTTTCCTTTGCGTGGGATGGTAAGAGATCAATTAGAGCCAGAAAGTTCACAGCCCACTTAAGAAGCAATATTCCCCTTTTATCTCATTTCCTTCTCAGGTTTCTACCCTTTTACAGCTGTGTGGCTGGTGTGCTAAATGCTAATGTGAAAGTACTTTATACAGTGCCAAGCAGACATTCTTGTGGAAATGAATTCTCCCTTCTCACATTTGTCTCCTGCTTTCTCACCTCCCTACCCGGCTGATCTGATAGTCCCTTGGTATTTAGGGACAATCCTTGAGGTGTCTGGCCAGCTGCCCAAGTCTGATGCTTGCCTAGTTCAGAGAAGGTTTGCTGCAGTCTCTTTATTTTTCCAGGCAGGCAAGCATTAAATAGTTGGGGGGTTTTTTTTTGGTTTTTTTGTGGTTTTTTTTTTTTTTTTATCACAAAAAGAGGTAACTGGTATCCGATCAGCAGCTTAAATGACGGAGCAGGCTTTTCTGGATAAAATATTCAGGAAGTTTTTTGTGGTTTTGTTGTGTTTTTTAAATTTTTTTTTTCTTTTCAGTCATTCACATTTGTTTGTGATTTCCCTCTGCCCTTTTAAACTACCTCTTCTCAGTGATTATTGGTCTAATTGTATCTAGTCTATTTAGGTTCTTGTGTTAAGCTCATCACTGTGGTGTCTGAACATCAGATCAATGCCATATAATTACAGTCACACAGAGCACAATCAACAATTATCAGTGATCACTTTTCAGATCTTGCAACAAAGAAATGCTATCTGAGACATTGCTGAAGGATTTCAGATTTCCAAATATTTGCACTTCTAATTAAGCAGATGGAAGACCTGCTGGTAATGAGAAAACAGGTCTCAGAACTTCTTCCATAGCTAATTTCTGCCCAGACCAAAATAAATTATGCTGCAACAATTCTTTTCCAAGGTAAATAACACAACACACCACTTGGCAAAATGCCTCACAACAACAAAAAAACCCAGAGAAGTGTTTAAAGGTATTGCACTCAGTGGGAGATTTTCACACCACAGTAATAAATGCAACACAGCAAAAACCTACAGCTAGCAGAAGGGAATGCCTTCTTATCTAACTGCTCTGGAGGATATTTGCTGATCAATCCTATGAAAGGATGATATGCTTGTCTGTGTGTCCAGGGGATGAAATAACAAGCCTGAAGGCAATAATGCTCTCATATCATGTTTGAGAATTTTACAAATACAGCATGAGGCTCTGTGACTCAGTTTGAATGGAATTTTTCTTAGCACATGAATTTTACATGATATTTCGATACTAGCTCTTCTGGGCAGTTTTCCTAACACAGTGCAATGTTAGTGTTAGGTGCTTTTTTATCATATTGGTAAATACTGTGATACATTTTGTGAAACGTGTGAGGAAGGGTAGCAAACCTGAAAATTTGAAAATTACCAGGATATTTGATTTGTCTTTTTTTTACTTCTGCAAAGTTTCAAAATGCCTTTAGTTTTTAAGGAAGAAATAAAAGCAGCAATGAAAAGAGTTTAATGCAATCTTCACATGTGTTTTGTTTTTATTTATTTTTTTTTCTTCTCATGGTCTCTCCTTAGACTTTAAATTCTGCTTCTTGTTAAAGAAATATCCTTATGTTCCATATTAATTAAAAAGAAAAATCAAATAGATAGGTAGGGTTTTTTTTTTGTTTGTTTGTTTGTTTTTTGGCAACAACAACACAAAAAGTCCATGTCTTTTTGTTATTCCCAAATCTCTAAAAGCAACATTTCTTGTCATTATCAAATTTCCATATAGAAAACTGGTATGCATGAGGGGGTGTAATAGCACAATCTGATATTCTTGTAATATCAGTTTTCTATAAATAGGGTAAGCTGTTATTTATCATTGGAACTATTCATTAAAATAAAAAATATGTATATACAGTATGGGCATCTGTTACTAGATTTTTACTTGCCTGACAGCTTTTAATCCATTTAGCCAATGCTGAGTGGAACTTACTGGAATCTAAGCCTTTTCAAGGAGTCTTTTCTGCTTATTCCTGATGTGTTCTTATGCCCTTTCTCATGATCTTTGGAAATTTATTTGTTTTTTAAAGATTGACTCCTGGAGTCAGGTAAGTACATGAAAATTACAGCTTCTATTAAAAAACAAAGGTTTTCATTGTACAGAAGAAAGCTGAAAATTGGACTCTTTCAGGGTTCAAAAGGAGTGTGAGCAGAATATAATTTTTTTATTTTTTTTTAAATGAAGGCATATTTTTAAGCTATTCCGAAGGCGTTAGGAGGTCAGGCCGAAAGGTTTTGGCTATTTAGATTTCATAACAATTTTAATCATATACTATTTTTAAAATCTGAAGTACCATTGAAATCTTACTGACCAATGCTGTAGGATTACTTTGTAGCAGTTCTCTACCATAGGGGCTACCACACTTCAGCATGTTCACCACACTGTTATTTTAAGCATAAAGCATCCACCCTTGGCAATGAAGTTCAGAAGGTTAATGTGCACAAGCTACCTATGTGATCACATTTGTCTTTTACCTCCACATCTTAAACCCCCATATTAATATTTGGTCTCAGATCTCCACTGCTACTGTCTCAAAAAAATAGCCAACCTCTCAGCAGTGGAGCACCATTTACATGGCAGCCAGAACCAGCTGAAAACTGACAAAGTATTACAGAACATTTTTAAACCCTGAAATTACTTGTATAGATAATTCTAAGGTTTCTACTCCAAATTTCTCCTTTTATTTTTTTCAAAGAAAGTTCTGTAATCCTGGGATTCACTGGTGTGAATTTCCAGACCGACCGGGAGAGAATTTTTCCCTCAGTCTCTCTCCTGCTCGTGGATGGGATTTTGATCACTTTCTGTTGTCAGCATTTGTTTTTTTTTTTCCTATTTGATGCACATCTTCTGTGTAATAAATAACATAATTTCAGCTCTTATGGCTTCAGATGGCACAGTGCCCTCTGCTCGAACTCTTTGGAGAGGGAAACACTCCAGCTTACCGTCAGAGTTTCATTTGCAAGCTTTACTTTACCTTAGCCTTATTTTAAAAATTTCAAAGCTTTGCCTCCACAAATCAGGTTAAACTGTACATTACAAGGGAACTGCTTGACCTTGAAGCAATCTGTTTTGAGGCAGAGGTGACGAAGGGGTTGGCAGGCAGGATTTATTGGGCTCTGAGGAATGCAGAGGGAGCACATGACCATAAATATACAGAGAAACAGGAGCGGGAATCGCAGATGGATCTGGCAGATAAGACTTGGGCCTGTATCTGTAAGTAGTTGGAAAGTGTGATGGTATCATCTCCAATGGAAATACAATTCAAAATCTTGTTTGGATGGTATATGATGCCAGACAAGCTTCATTGGACAGATAAAACATTATCACTATTATTCTGGTAAGACTGCAGAGTAAGTAGGGTACTCAACACATATTACATGCTCGAGAGGTTTGGGGCAAAATGTGTAAGGTAACTGGAAATATTGCTCAGAAAATACTGAACAATGCCAAAGCTGAAGGAGGCTGTAGGATAAAGGACTTGAAGGGCTGCTCACTGAGGCCCATGGCAGCAAAATAAGGCTGGTAGCAGGGTTAGGTGTCCACTAAAGAACTTTTGGATGGGACATATCTGGGCTGACAATCCTGGTTCTTATTCCTCAAAGCAAGAGGAAGAAATGACAAGCAGTAAGGGTTGGATGTTTTTAGATGGTAGTTTAACCCCAAGGAAACAAAGCAGAGGTCACAGTGCCCTATGTCTGTAAAAAAAGGGAGTCCCTCCTCATTAAAATTGAGTGGGAGATATGGTTTTGTGCCCATTTAGGGAGATAACTTTTTTGCTGGACATGATTTTCCAGTGCATTCCCTGGACTGATGAGCTGGCATTGTTGTGATCAACTTTTTCAATGCTCTAGTACTTTCTTGCTGGAATGAATGCAGTGGACATTCGAATGCTTTATTTTTAATTTTTTATTTATTCATTTATTTTTTTTAAGATCTTGCTTTTTGGTAAGTTCTTGCCAGGTAGAAACCCCAAATAATCCTCCCCACTTCCATCCTTATTGTACCCCCACGTGCTGGCAGCTCACCTCTTCTTTCTGCAACTCTGATTCCTTTTTGGTCTACAGCTCTCTGTCTTACTTCTTTCAAGGTCTTCAGGGCTTCAGCTGCCCCAGAAAGTGGAACAAAAAAGCATGCTGAAAACATTGAAAAAGAGGTCTGGAGGAGAGAAATGAAAGGAGATGAGTAGGCGTGGGAAAAAGAGACAGAACAAGCACAGCTGTAGAGTCAGAACAGGCTACATATTTATTTTCTTTAAAAAGGTAAGTGGTTATGTTTTGAAAAGCTCCTGCTGTTCTTCCTTCCAGAAGTAAAGCCCTTTATTTGAGCTTTTTTCATTCTCCTGACTCTTTTTTCCTTTCTCTCACTCTCTGTATTAAAGGTTTAGGATGTGATATTTCAGAACATGGTTGTTGGATTTTTGGGCCCTTGGATGAGAGTGGCTTATTATGTACGTATTTGCATAATGAGTTAATTAGGCATAATATGTAGTTAAAATTAACTACACTGCACTCTTTTTATAGAAAGTCAGCACAGATTTCTACAAAGTGTCTCCTCAGACACCCTCTTGGGGGCCTGTTAGGATTCCCTGCCCACTTTCACATGTCACTAATTTCTGGTGATTAATTTGTGAACTCTGACGCTTCATCTATGCAGATTATACATACAAACCCCCCATGCTCTGGAATTTCAGGGTTATGTAACAATTTAGTTTTATGTTTATTAAAAAAGAGGGAAAGAAATTCAATCCCAGGTGATTATAATTGAAGGATTTGGTAATGCCAGGAAAACCCATCTAAAATGTACAGAAATTGAAAAGAAAATAAAACAACCAACCAAACAAAAAAAACAACAGGAAAATCCACCTTTTTTTTTAATGTTTTCTGTACAACTTCTGTAACATCCATGTTTCCTGTCCTTCCCATTTGGAGATGCAATGCCACTGTGAGGAATATTTAAACTCATGAAGCTGTTTCATTCTTTTATGTCCAATCTGTGCTGTCTATCTGTGTTCCTCAAGGTGTTCTACATTGACCCTCCTTGTTCTCCCCAAGCATGGTAAGGTTGATCTCTCTCAACGTGTTCACCGTATGAGACAGGACACAAGTGATTTCCTAATTTTTGATGTTACCTCTATCATTTGAAATGGGCCCTACTTTGATCAGAAGACAACCACAGGCCTGTGGGGGGGCCCTTCACACCTCAATTATTCTATAAACCTCCAGTTATTTGTACTGTGGAATGTGTGATGAGTACTGATGCTGTAGCCATGGCTATCACCCTTCACTGGATGACAGAAAGTAGGCTGCAGACCTGGATTATCTGAAACAGAGATAAAGCTCCTAATATCCTAATATATAATATGTTCCTTGCTTCTCAGGCATGGTGAAGGACAATCTAGAACAGCAGCTTTTTCTGCCCTTTCAAATGTGCAGGCTTACTCAATAGTTCTAATATTATTATGCAGACATATCCCAACATTTCCCTCATGGCACTGCATTTCCAGTGATCTGTGTGTCGTGGGTCTACAGCACATGCACCTGCTATTACATTGTTTGCTCCAGGTGATGTAAGGAGAGCTGTGGGTAAGAGGAAATAACTTTAGCTGTGTGTCTTTCCTCTTACTGATCATACACCTTGCTATTTTCCTACCATCCCTTTCTCCTTCAGGCATGTAAAGCTCCTCTGGGAAAGCACTGGCCACTGCCCAAGACAGCATGCTAGAGTAGATGGAGTGACAGCCTAATGCATTTAAACAACATCTAGGTAAGAACTGAATCCAAAGCAGAATATAGAAAGCAGCCCTAAAGGCACACTCACTATTTTTTTCTCTATTAAAATACAGGAAAGGAAAACCTGCTTTTAGTTAATTCTCAGTGTTCAGTGTTTTGCACGGCAGGAGAAATAAATAGCTGGTAAATGCCACTGGGGAGGGACACAAACACAGTTCTGTATGTTTATTTATACAGCAGCTGCTTTCCACAGGCCACTCTCTGGCCTCAGAAACAAAGTTGAATCATATTGTTTCAACACAGTGAAATAATTGAAGACACGTAAATTGGATTGATGTTTTTCTTCAAACAGTTTATCTAACAGTTATTAGCCCCAAATCTGGAACATGTGTATGTCTCCTGAACAAGAGACAAACTGCACAGACAAAACCACTGGCCATTGAACAATAATCTGTAGTTGCATAAAAACAAAGTATTTTCCATTCACCTTTGTGTAAGCTACATTATGCTAACTTTGCCTCTTTAAGTAGAGATTAAAAGGTATGATCATTGAGCTGTACAGTTGTTTAGACACCATAGAAAAAATTTCATGATTGTGACAGGAAGCGATAAAATCATTCTGCAAAGGCCATAAGAAAAATGGATGATTTTTATATGTTTGCTGGAGGGTTTGCCAGGGTTTTTTTGCTCAGATTCTAACTGGTGGGTTTGGGGATTAGGCAGTTTTTCCCAAAGAAGGGCATGGCTGCTGGGTGGAGCAAAGACTTTCCACTTTCCTGTAGAAAGAAATCTCCAAGGATGAAAAAGAGATGTAACAAGTTTATAAATTGGGTAATTGCAGAAGAGTATATTAGTGAAGAGTATGCTATTGAGTTTGTATGGATAGAAAATCCACTGTGGGCCGAATCAGAAAACAGCTGGAAAATTTCAGAAATGTTTTCTTTTCATTAAAAAGTATAGATCGATTGAGATGGGCATCTTTCGCGGAATTGTACTGCTTCTGAAAATACTTCCACTGCATAAGATTTCCAATGACAGAGTGGGGTTTTTTTGTCTCTTTTCACACTGTGGTGACAGAAATAATTTGTTCTGCCATCCTTAGCACACGTGCTCTTCGGGCTCTCATCTGGTGCAGGTTCCTCCTCTGCCTAATTCCCATCTCAGCTGTGAACTTTGGACACTAGTTTCATATGAGATTAAAAGCAGGTCTTGTGCCAGGGCATTTCATGTTCCACTTCAAAGAGGGGGAAAGAAAGAAGGAGTATAGATCAGTGCTTATGTTGTTAGTAAGGAATTTGAGTCCTTATTCTCCTCTTTCCTACCTACAACTATTATTATAGAAACCTAGAAGATTTCTGATTTATCTCAGATATTTTCACTGTGCAGGGAAAAGATTTTTTTTTTGTCCATTTATACTTTAGGAAGTTCCAAAGATGTGCTGATTGAACAGGATGTCCCAGTGTCCTTTCCATAGCTGTCTGTATAAAAGCATGATTTTATAACTCAAGAAAGCCTCTCTTGTCCCCTAGATAAAAAAAAGAAGAGAGATAACATGGATTTGGATCCACAAATGCCCCGCTATAGTTATTTGAAACTCTTCAAAGGATTCTGTCTTTGAGAGGGATGGAGGTGTAGTGTAGTCAACCATATCACAGGGAGACAACCCAAAAGAGACATTTATGAAGGAAAAAACTGCAAGTAAGAAAAAACAGGTTTTCAGAAATCAACATGAAAACAGAATCTGCTATAATCATCCTGAAAGGGACAGATGTTGGCTTTCTACCCTCAGCTTGTCTGGCCTATTCTGTTTCTGAATGCTGAAGCTCACAATGCTTTTCTTTCCTCCAATTTCAGAAGTGTCAGACGGGAGACACTGCGCCGGTGAAAAAACTTATACCGATCTCTTGTTAGCTAACTGCGGTGTTTTGTTTCACAGTTACATGTCTGCACAAGCCGTCATTGTGTCAGTCATAATTACCATCTATTCAGTGGCTCCCTTCAGGTTTCATCACCTTTGCAGTATTAAGCAGCCAGCTGCAGGAAGCAGTCGGCTGCCCTGGAGCAGCAACCGTCAGCCTCTGGATTTCAGGGTATAATTGCTGCCTGAGTGCAAACAGCTCCCTCCTTCTTGCATAAAACACCCAATCCACTCCTTTATTTTTTTAATTTGGCAGAGATCAGAGCCCCATCAAATGCACTTTTTGTTCAGCATAAGAACACAGACCCTCTCTTCTGCAGGGACGACACAGCGTGGACAGGATGGGGGACTGTGCAGAGCTACGTGTCTGTGCCACAATGTTCCACACATGAAAATGTGGCCCAGCACTCCTAATTGGAAAGTGGCTTCAGCCTGCCTGTAAACCCCTTTTTCTCTCTACTGCGAAACAATTGAGCTTACCTCTAGCACTGAAGTCTAATTGCAACATCTTTGATGACCCACAGATGTGGGATATTACTCTCCTAAGTAAAACTTTGGAGTACTCATGTCTAAACTTACTTTTCAAGAGCTATGCTCTTGTGGAAGGACGGGCAGATAAGTCCTCATTTGGGCCAGACAGGCAGAAATAAATGGTAATATGAAGCCCTGGAAATTTGGAGGCAGTTTCAGAGCATTCCTGTCAGGCTGCTGCATGGTTTCACATGCCAACTGCTTTTCCTGTCTTGCCATCCTGTTTACTGTGTTTTATAAATTCAGCTTTGGCTGCATGACCCAGACCAGCAGGCCTGCCAACAATCATGTTGCATTTTGTTAACTGCTTATGACTTCTGGACAGTGTGCTGCTGTGATTGTCACACTCTTTCACTTAAACATATGGCACATGGAGACACAAACTACTCCAGCATGCTCCAGCATGCAGCTTTCCATGATGGATTTTTACATACCAATTGCAGATACTATTTGCGACTGCTGAGATTGGCATGGCCTAATCCTGGAAGCAGAGGAAATCTTCTGCTCTGAGAAGTACCTGGCATGCTGGATTTCTTTGGCTCAATTAGGAAAGCCAAAGATGCTGTCAGACTTTTCTCAATCCTACAGCAAGGCTACCAAGCTGGGATAAGTATGTGTGTCATGTTGGAGAGAGAAGAATGACAATAAAAGCTTGGTGGGAGTAAGACATGTTGAGAGGCTGAGGAGAAGAGCTATTTCATTTGTATCAGAAATGAGGAGGAATTTAGAGATGCAAAAGTTCTGCCTAATTAAGGTCCCCACATAGTGAAGTTTATAACACATTTGTCACTACAACATATACAAGTGAGAAATTTTCTGAGGTGCTCCCTGAATCCTCATATGAGACTTTCTGAGATAGCTTTGAGACCAAGTCACCATAAGAAAATGTAAAGCTGTCAAATATTAAAGTTAATGTTCAAATAAGCAAACAGAAAATATAAACCCCTCCAAATACCTGCAAAGATTCCTCCAAAGATGCACAACCCATCTATGTGCTGCAGATGTCTTAATTTCCTCTCTTCATATAAGTTGATTCTGTAGTTTCGAGTCTGAATCAGAGAAAAAGATTCTAAGGGATTTTACATGAGTTTCTTGACACAAAACTCCGAATTGACAATCAACATAGATATGGCCTGATGAGAAGGAACTGGATAATGATCACTGTCCCATTTTTTTTTTTTTTTTTTGATGAGGCAAAACATGGCCCAGATTTGAGGGATGGAAAACCTGGAGGAGAAATGGGTTATAATTTCATAGAGACATATTGCACTCTTCAAACTCACGTATTTTCCACCAGATTTTCTGGATTTGAAAAGATGCAAGACATACAGTAATAAAACTATCCAACTTCACCATTCTCTTTAGTGTTGAAGAGTTAATCATGAATCTTCAAGTAGAATATCTGAGCAGCTGTTACACTTCACCAACTGCTGCTTTCATTTGTAAGTGTTTCATAGTGCCAAACCACATTGTGGTGTGTTGGCATGAGGAGCATTAGTTTCAGATCCACTGTAAGCTAGGTCATGGGAAATATCTAAAACTTTTTGTGATTTCAAGCTTTTGAAGTGCTGTGATCCACCAGGATGTGTTGTCATAAGAAAAAAATTTTGTATGTAAGTGGTCACTACTGGCACCACTTTTCTTTATTTTCCTTGGTCTGTTGACCTATATTCAGTCCTGAAACTCTCTCTTTTTCCTCCTTTTCCTTGCTTACTAGTGTACATTTCTCTTGATTTCTTTTAAAAGTGCTTTAAAACAAATGTAGTTCCAAATGTTATTGTAAAGAACTGTGCCCGTCTAAATTTACCTCTTCACTTCTGCCATCCATCCCATGCAAGTGCCAGTGTTATCCTATTGTCCCACTTTTCTCCCAATTTGGAACAAGCTATGAGCTTGTTCATGAGAGTTATTTCACTTGTGAAGTTAGTGGACTGGAGTGGAAATTGACTCAGTACATTGATAGAAGTGGAATGGACTGAAAAGAAGAAATTAGTGATAACAATTGCTAAGGTGCCCAACTG